>NW_010173748.1:0-40696 GCF_000695765.1 Mesitornis unicolor | reverse complement strand
GGCAGCCAGACCACCCCAGCTGCCCCCAAGAAACAGCCTTCAGTTCCCCTTGGTGTGCCTCAGGCTGGTCAGCTGCAGCTGGGGTTCATTTCTGTTTTCCTGGTGAGACCTGAGGGGAACCTTCTGCTCCACTGGGTCAGTGCATGCACAGACAGGTCCCAGGTGAGGGCTGGGAGGAGTTCTGACTTAGTAAAAATGGACTTTTTAAAAAAGTTAACTCAAAAATCGTGACATAAATACTTTTTTTTAGACACAGTCAAGAAAACCTGGCTTTCTGCTCCTTTGTTCTTACAAACAGTTAAACTACTTTTGCTAACGTCTAAGCAAAAAACCCAAACCAAGAGGTAAATCCCAGGATATCCCTCTCCACTGTGGCCAAAGGTCTTCCACAGGTAATACGTGAACTTAGTAATCCGGCAAAGTGATAAGACACTGAAAGCAAGATTTACATGCTAACAGCACTTACAACAACTGACGTTTCTGCCTGCAGAGCAAGTAGGTGTCTTTTCTGCCACATTTCCACAGGGTGAGATCTCTTCAGGTCACCTGTGGCACCATCTCATTCTTGTGAGTCATCACTGCCCTATGAGGGGACAGTGCCAGCATGAATGGAGAAGGGCTGAAAGGAAGTTAACTGTACTCTTACAGGTTTGAGAAGATCAGTTTCTGATCTGGGATAGTTTTTAATTCTTTCCAAGCTCCAAAACTCTTGATCAGCACTGATGACATAGTTTGTGCTCCAATTCCAGTTTCTATTGTCTCTGTGACCACCTGATTATTTGCTCTTTCTTGCTTACAGCTGCATCTTTACACCTTCTCTGGAGGAAACAGCTGCCACTTGTCTTTTCCTGCACCAGGATGCTAGCACTTTGTATCTCCATTTGGTCTATACTGAAAGCAATTTGCTTGACACACCGAGGTGGGTCCATCACTTTAGACATGAGCAGAGACAGCCTGCCTTCCTTCCTTCCTTCCTTCCTTCCTTCCTTCCTTCCTTCCTTCCTTCCTTCCTTTTCTCCTTTCTTTCTGCCCAGCAGGCTGTAGCATTGCTACTAAAAAGAGCAATATGAGTGAAAAAAAGGATGTGAAAGGAATGTGCTTCAGTAAAAGAAAAGCAGAATAACCTCTCATTTTCCTGAATGAATAGCAAAAATACCTTGTTTTTTCAAAACAATCCCATTCCTCACAATCACTATGTACACTGCAGCGCACACACTGAGACCTTTGCGGAGAAAGTATTTCTTTTTTTTTCTTCTCCTAGTTCAACAGTGCTACATCTTTCCCTAGTTCAACAGTGCTACATGATAGATGGAGTTAACTCCTTTGAGTTTTGCATGGCCTTCTTTCTAATCATCAGCCCTTTGAGAAATGTGGAGGAGGGGCCAGTCCCTTCTCAGCAGTTATGGGAAACAGAGACCGATTAAATCATAGGCTTTGCTCTGTCAGTAAAAATGTAAAAATGTCAAACATGAAAAAAAAGTATTTCCATATTGGGTGATGTGGGGTTTGTTTTTTTTCTCAGCTGTAATTGCTATAGCAGTATAAAAAAGCAACACAAGGTTTAGATTAGTCAAGCACATTTTTGCACTATGTATATAATAACAAAAAACCCAGACCTGCCAACCCACCCCCAGGCCCTGAATTTTTGGTAGATTTTCTAGTAAAGTTCCCTCTACAATCCTTAAGGGAGTCTTCAAGGGTGGACCAATGAAGACATGCCTCTTGTACCATTTGCCTCCGTACATCTTGAGCAGTATCCACTGTCTGAAATTTGTTCCACTAATGTTCCACTCAGTGGGAGCAAGGACAGCCCCAATCACCCTTACCCTGGAGCACCTTGGCTCCCCTCAGTCATGGCAGCTTTTCTTGTTGGTGGAATGCCACCTTAGCAACCTGATCCCACCATCCACCATGCCATGCAGCCCAAGGGATTGCACCTCTAGTTGCAGAAGGGACTGATCCCAATCCCCTTAGCACATTACTCATTGACTTCATTGGTCTCAAATGTCAGAGTAAAACCTTGAACAAGACATGGCAATGTGTCTTCCCTATCTTTATCCTCCATAAAATTAGAAGTCGGCTTTTAACTAGTGGTTGAGGCAAGCTCATAGGCCAGTGTGAGATGGATGGCACCATCCTAGAGCAGACCTTTGAGGTAGATAATAAGAATTCCCTCTAGGAGGAGGGCTTTCTTTGCAGTGGCTGTAGAAGTAGCTAAAACCCCAGATATGATGGGTGGTTTAGCTTTTAGATGGCTAAAGACAGGAGAGACAAATCTTGTATTTTGAGTTGGAAGGTGTCAGACCTTGCCAGTGGTAAGGAGCTACTACATAAGCACAAGGATGACAGATTCTGGAGTGGGAGGAGGGGTGAGGGCGGGCTGGCTTGAAGAGGTTTCAACCAGCTAGAAGAGCATTTTCCATATGTCAGACCAGAGGCTGCCAGCTTTGCTCATGCTGAATGACACCTTTCCCTGTGATTAGTCCCATTGATTTTATCAACTCTGCTCACAGAGTACTAGATCAGACCATGGTGTTTCAGCACCAGGAAAGGAGCCACCCACTGCTGAGCTACCGCTGGGACAGACCTGTCTCCTTGCTGCTCTGGGAAGGGAGCAAACCGTGACGGGTCTGAAGCTGGCACAGCACATGCTTCCTGCTGCCAGATGCCTTGGGAAAGGAAATGAAGGATCTATCAAGTTCTCCCTTCTTCCCACTTGGGCTAAGGAAAGGGCATAGTCTGCAGAGGCTATTATTCCCCTATGTGTGAGAAGCAAGATACAGGACACGTTATGCCCCCTTACGCCTTGCATTGGCATGCTGGCCATGATCTGGCCCAAAGTGAGGTGCTACTCTGCATGAAAAAGGGGCAGAGCCTGGCTCTCAGTGGCCAGAAGGTTTTACATGGCCCAGAGCATGAGGTCAGTACAAGCCCCTTGAAGAAAGGTGTAACAACAATGCATCCAGTGCATTTACTGGTGAACACAAAAGCCATTTACAAGAAGGAAGAAAAAAAAAAAAGAAGGAAAAGAAAAAGGCATGCGTTTATAGAGTGTATGTGCCATCGAGTGCCCACTGAAAGGCAAAGAATTGGTTTGTCACAATGCACCATTCGCTGGAGGTTTCAGAACCACTATGATATTATGGCTGACGGCTCAGAGACCTTGCCTTGACTACCAATGTAATTGGCATGGCTGGATGCTTTTGATTGAGTTTTAGCTGCTCCCCGGTAAATCTGCTGAATGATTCTGAGGGACCTGTGGGTGTGCAAAGCCCCCATATTACTCACTGACCTGCCCCTCTGGCTTGCTTGTCATGCGATTTACAATAACTAGCACTGTCCTTGTAACTCTAAGGTAAGAAGTGAAAACCCTTTCTTTTTCCCCTAATTGTTCTACTGGTTTTACAGTTACCAAGCTGTAAAGCACCTCATCACTCTTGTTGATTCTTTCTTCCTTTTGAGCTGCCAGTTAGTAATCAATTATTACCCTTGTCATTCATGCTGCAGCACAGCAGCTGGTCACAAGAAGCCTCTGTTTCATTGGGCCGGAGCCAATCAAGTCTCTCCAGCTGTCCCTTGCTGCTCTGAATCATAATGTACAGTACTTGTTGCTTTACAAGTTCCTTTACCAGACTGCTTTAAAAAAAAAATTAAATAAAGTTTTTGCTCCCAGTTCTACCCTCATAGCACATCTGTCTGCTGGAGGTTAAAGTAAAACTCCTTAATGCTGCATTTTTATGAGTGGTGGGGGGAATACTCTATGTTAGCACAACAGATATTTTTGTCATATTCTCCATTTTATGAGATGACTGCATTGATATAAAGACTGCTGACAGATCAAAGGTTTCACTGGTAAAATGATATGAAAGGGAGAGACATTAGCATCCATCAAGGTCCTGTTAGGATTTGCAGAACAGGGGTTCTGGGCCTCCCAAGTAAAACCTAGCAGGAAGGTCTGTGAGCCTGCATAGCAAATGAAAAGAAAACAAGAGAGGGCACATAGAATATTGGGGGAGGTAGTGACCCACGAAATAGTAGCAATTCGAGCTGCAAGGCATCCTGATTGAACTGCAGCAGAGGCAAACGCTCTCAGGCTTGGTGCCCTTGTTATGGAGCGATGCACCGTTCAGCATTGCACTCTGAGCTATCAGCTAGGCTTTCAGATGACTTTAATTCAGAGACAGAAACAACGGTACCATCGCTTTCCTGACTGTCTTTGTTCCCAGCTCCCATTGCTTGGCTACAGGCTGAGAAGATAAGAAATCCTGCAAAAACACCCAGCCAAGATGTGAAGTATCAGGGGGAAGTGGCTGGCTTTGGGGAATTGATATTATCATCCTCTAACTTACCATGCTCTCTGTGTAATTTAATCAAAAGGAAGAAGCCAATTTCACAACTCTGCTACTGATGTGGGTATTTTCATTGGCTTCAGTGGAGCAAGTCAGAGGAATGAAAGTTTGGGAAACATCTTTTCCAGTTACTACTTCTCCTCTCTGATGTGCCCCAAGGAACTAATTTCATGGGACCATGTTATGACAAATTAAAGCATGGTCTAACCCCCACTAATTGCATCCTGTTACAAGAATTTGTCCCCCAGTATTTAGGAACCCAATTGATGTTAACTATACAATGACCACCAGTGACCTTATCCAAAAGTGTCTAGGTTTTATTGTTGCTGCAGCTCATACCAGCAAACCCATCTCTGCTAAACTGAGCACGAAAACCAGTTTTACAAGAATGCTATGCACATCATACAGTGGACGTTTGCCATGCAGTTGGTAACAGTTTTCTGAAAAAGGACGTAATTATTAGCTGTAGCTGTAGAGAAGTTAAAAGAGATGAAATGGAGTCACCCTTATTCCATGTAACGAGATCTACCACTTTGGCTTCTTAGCTGTTTGTGCCAAAGCACATGGGGGTGGTGGTGCCCCAGTATTCTTCAAACTGGTGTACAGGTCTTGGAAAGGCTGATATCATGTGATACAGTGCTGTGCAGATGTATCCCACTTAACTTAAATAAATAAGCACAGGTGTCAGGCCTGGTATAGACCCTAAGGCTCCATACAGTGTAAGTTTTACCCTTCTCTCCAGTTTTAGCAGCTCTGCTCAGAGGATAGAATGTCTTTGATATGAAGGTTATGTTAGCCAAGGCTGAGCACTATGGCAAGGAGACTGCTTTGGGTACCCTAACAGCCTTGCAGGCTAGTTTGATTATCTCCATATGGCCTGGTATAGGACTGTGTAGACATCCCTTTTGAAAGGCAAGTGTGTTTTGTCATTGTGCACTTCGGGGGTGGAATTAATTTTTGGTAAAGGGCCAGCACCTGCGTGTGCTCTGCTGATGATGTCTTCCTTCTTGCAATCAGTTCTCTGCTTGGGCACAGAGGTCTGCTGATGTGTGGTGCTGTTTAACAGACTTGCAGATATGGAGACTGCTGATTCTCAAGGAAAAAAGGAGATCAGGTGGAATAAGTAGTCCTCTTCAAACACCAAGGGTTTTCTAAAGAAGAGCTGTTTCTGAAGTATGACACGATCGCATGAAGAGGTTCCCAAAAGGCCTGGTTAGAAAAGAGATTTGCACAATCATCCTCAGTTCCACCCCAGCAAGTGGCCTTTTCAATGGAAAAGTTTTGGAGTCTGGTACCATGAAATCCTGTAGGCACAGAGCTCATGCAGATTTGTACTAACTGTGGACTTCAAGGGTTTTCCAAGATTCCTGGCCTCCCAGCCTCTCCTGATAGTCCTCTAAATCTGTGAGGAAGAGCACACGATGAGAAAAGAGGGAGCGTGGTTCTGGCTTTCCACATTGTCTTAGAACTACTGATTGGACTCCATAAACTCTGTCATTGAGGATATGTTGAGTCTGCACTGGGTGTTTGATTTATCTCCCTCCTATTGAACAACAGAAAAAAAGTCTTGTGAAACAGAGTAATCATAAAAATATATTTTGAAGTTACCCAGAAATTGAGAGGTCAAATGTAAGCATTTATTTCTGATTTTCCTGTCTTTAAATTATAAAAATAAAACTTTTAAAAGGAATAAATTGCTTTTGTTCCAATACAGAAGGGGTTTGATCTAATTAAAACACTCCTTTTAATTTTGTGTGGGTTTTGTCATGGTAACATTGTCAAAACTGGCAAATGCCAGTGGAAAGTTTAAATTTTGATGATATGACACCTTTTAAGATAAAAATATTCTGTTGGAAAAATTTTGCTAGCTCTGTTCGGAAACTAGGCCTTTGTTTCTGGCTTTTGTACAGATGTCTTGCAGGTCTATGGGAAGACACTTTTAGTAGAACAGAAAAAAACCTCAGCACTCACCAATACAAAGCATACGACTTAGGAGGTCTGAACAGTGGAGTGAGATCTGCAAAACTCCAGGTAGCCATTTGTACATACTGGTATGCCAATGGTCTCACCAGGAGACCGACCAGCTGGTACAGTAGAGCAATCCTGCAGCTACTTTTTCTTTTCCCAGGGCTGAGCTGGCAATTTGCTGTCTCTAGAACCAGGGACACTGGTACAGATATGTCATCACCCTGTGTCTTCCCTCTTCCTGACTGGAAGAAGGGAAATATCACATCCATTTTTAAAAAGGGTAGAAAGGAGGATCCTGGGACTACCGACCTGTCAGCCTCACCTCCGTGCCTGGGAAGATCATGAAACATATCCTCCTAGAATCTCTGAGAAGGCACCTGGAGTACAGAGAGGTGAATTAAGACAGTCAGCATGGCTTTACTAAGGGCAAGTCCTGCCTGACCAACCTACAAACCCAGTGGCTTTCTACAATGAACTGACTACATCAGCAGAAAAGGAAAGAGCAATGGATGTCATCTATCTGGACTTCTGCAAGGCCTTTGACACAATCCCCCACAACATTCTTCTCTCTAAGTTGGAAAGGTATGGATTTGATGGGTGGACTATTCAGTGGATAAGGAATTGGTTGGATGGTCGCATCCAGAGGGTAGTGTTCAATGGCTCAATGTCCAGATGGAGATGGGTGACAAATAGTGTCCCTCGAGGATCTGTACTGGTACCAGTGCTGTTTAATATCTTCATCAATGATATAGACAGTGGGATCAATGGCACCCTAAGCACATTTGCAGATGACACCAAGCTGACTGGTGTGGTCGACATGCCAGAGGGATGGGAAGTCATTCACCTGGACAAGCTGGAGAAGTGGGTCTGTGTGAACCTCACGAAGTTCAACAAGGTGAAGTGCAAGGTCCTGCACCTGGGTAGGGGCAATCCTCCTTATCAATACAGGCTGGGGAATGATGTGATAGAGAGCAGCCTTGTGGAAAGGGACTTGGGGATGCTGGTGGACGAAAAGCTGGACATGAGCCGATAATGTGCACTCACAACCCAAAAGGCCAATCACATCCTGGGCTGCATCAAAAGAAGCATGACCAGTAGATCAAGAGAGGTAATTCTGCCCCTCTAGTCTGCTTTGGTGAAACCTCACCTGGAGTACTGCATCCAGTTCTGGGGCCCTCAACACAAGAAGGACATGGACCTGTTGGAGCAGGTCCAGAGGAGGGCCACAAAAATTATCTGAGGGGTGGAGCACCTCTCCTATGAGAACAGGCTGAGAGAGTTTGGGTTGTTCAGCCTGGAGAAGAGAAGGGTGCAGGGTGACCTTATAGCGGCCTTCCAGTACCTGAAGCTGGGGAGGGACTCTTTACAAGGCCAGGTAGCAATAGGATGAGGGGCAATGGTTTTAAACTAGAGTAGGGTAGCTTTAGACTAGATACTAGGAAGAAATTCTTCACTGTGAGGGTGGTGAGACACTGGACAGGTTGCTTAGTGATGTGTTGGAGGTCCCATCCCTGGAGACATTCAAAGTCAGGCGTGATGGAGCTCTGAACAAACCTATCTAGTTAAAGCAGGGAGTTGGACGAGATGACCTTTTAAAGGTCCCTTCCAACCCAACGCATTCTGATTCCTGCACTGTGTGGAGCAGGGCTTCTCCCTATTGGTAGAAGAATTTAGTTTACCTTCTTCCACTTCTGGCCAGTAATACTTGGTCACCATGTTCACTGTACTACTTTCCCCACTGGGGTAGCTGAAAACTGTACCTGTTCTTATAATGTCACTATAATTTCTTCCTGGTTTTTCTCAGACATCCCAAATGAAGTTAAAGCCTCTCAGAGCATAGTAGACATACTGAAATGGTCCACAACAATTAACTTCCTATTACTCAAGCAATTTAAATCCTGCTACAGCAATGAAAAGCTATTAAAAAACCTCCAGGATGATGCACAATAATTAAGAAGTGTTGCAGGAGTTTGCAAATTGTCTTTAATTTCAAGATATGAGGATCTAAAAAAATCTTCTAAAAAACACTGATACTGCTATTGTTGCCACTGAGGTCAGCACCTGAGCAAGATGAACAGGAGATGACTCATTGCTGGAACATCCCTTTCAGCCTTCTGCCTGTGAGAAAGATAAAAAGAGCATCACAGGAGGTCCATCACCTTGCACTGTACCTAGCATTTTCCCATCACTGTGTGCTTGTGTACAGACACATTTGTTTAATGGCTGCTTTAACTGATCAGTCATGGTAAACTTGATCTTCTTAGGTAGCACACTTTCATAATGAAATGTAAAAAGTATTTTGTAAATATAATACAATATGGATCTGAGGTATAGCTAGCTAGAGCAACAGTATGAATAACAGTCTTGCCTGTTTCTAGGCATCTTCATCTGACCTAGCTGTGTAGGCTCACCTTGGAGTAAATGGAGAGAAACATGGACTTCTAGAAGGTTTTAGTGTTCTGATCACTTTTAGAGGTCCTTGTTCTGAAAGAATTATCTCTATCATTCAGCTCATCTGAAACTACATGACTTCAGTTGTAGTTTGACACTACAATGAACCCAGCTTTAGGACTTGCAACTTCAGATCACCAATACGAACTCCAGAGGACACTGAGATAAGCATTGTGTCATCTCACCTTGTTAGTTCAAATGCATTAGAAATTGTTGAGAGGCTAACCCTGTACCAGCAGGGTTTATGCCATATCAGTTATTTTGTGTTGCTGTCTAGCTTTGTGCTAGATCATGTGTGTGATGAATCCAGATCAAGACTAAAGGCAAGAAGCTTTTTAAAGCAGTGATCACATCAGGAATAGCAATACTGGACTTGATATTAGATTTTTATTAGTTTTGGAAGTAATTACATGGCTTTAATGTTACAGTTCAAATTCTGCTCATTGTTTGGCACTTACTTGGTGCTACTAGGTGTGCATCAAGGGTATGACTGCTGAAAGCGAGAGAAATTTTGTGAGACACTCCTGAAAACACACTGCCACGCACACAGCTTGCTTCTGTTCAGTGTGATTCATATAGCAATATCTTCTGCTTTCTTCAACTGATATCCACACAATTTTTTTTTTCTAAATCTCCGTTTCCAGTAACTTTGCCCTCCCCTCTCTTCCCCCAGAATCAGAGGTTTGTGTTTAATAGCTTCCTGAATACACAAGCTGCCTCATATGGTTTGCAAATTAAAGAGAACATCCCACTGAAATTAGATTTAAGTCTAATAAAAACACAAAGCAAACTACAGAATAGGGCAATATCCAGATGTGCAATACTGGATTAAATTCTTATCTTCTTTAGACTTTGTACTGTGGAAATCAGAGTGCTGAAGGGTGATCATGGGAAAAGTGCTACTGGCTTTTCTCGTCATAATACGCTAGTCTTTTCAATATAGTCTGGTCGCTCATTCACTTTATAGCTACAGTTTTCTATTCAGTTTGATCAGCCACTTGGAATTCCCAAGTGTCAGCTGCACAGTTTAAAAACTGCTTTCCAAAGGATAATTATGCAGACCTATTTTTAGATTCTTAAGTACCTGCTTTTAGAAGCAGAAGTGTGGATTTAGGCACCCATCTTAAAAATGTAGCCCACAGCAGTGCATTACCATCCAGACTTCAAACTTCGATGCTGAACTAGAAGTATGACACTGTGCACTTGTCCTACGTCAGTGTCCCTCTACAGACTGCTTATTGCCAGAGACAAGAAATTACACTCTTCTGTAAGAAAATGCCTCTGGAAGAGCTAACCATGCCAGCCCTCAAAGTGATGGCGGTGGTTTGGTGAGAAATCTACCTTCAGTTTTCTGTCTTGTCTTGGGCTGCAGTCACCCAATAGTTTGGCCATGTTTACTAGACAAACCCTTAGGAAATTAAGTTAGTACTAATTAGAAGTACTTTGGGTTTATCAGATCCTCCTGCATTAACTGCAAGCAGCAGGCAAATCTACAAGAAACACAGAGAAGCCCATTGTAGGAAACCCATGTGTCTAGGGTTTGATTAGAGCTTTGGTGCATTCTGTAACTCCTAGATGAAAACGAGATGCCAATTTCAGAGTATCCCTGTCCTCAGTTCATAATCTTAGTTGTCCTCTAGGATTTTCCCCAGACTGAAGTGACTGAGGTGATTTTCATTGGGCACTGTCTCCAGAGTGAGTTCTCACTGAGGCTTTCCTCAGCTGTAGAAATCTACAGGTCACCCATCTAGGGTCACTTCATCTCTTAAAGATTATCTTCCACAGTTAAGCTTTAGGTCTGCTGGACACAAGTTAATTTCTCAGAAGCTAGATACAGGTTTTCTGTACCCTACTTAATTCACTTGTGCATTTTTTCTTCACCTTCATCCATTTACCTAAGACTGCTGTTCCCAACTCTTGTAATTGCTCAGCTCAAGAGTAAAATAGATCCTTCTCCTGCTTTTTCCATGGCTTTCTATCACCCTACTGATATTTTTTTTGTGTGTGTTCCTTCCTTTACAGATTCTTTTGGGGTTACATAATTTTCTTGCTGTTCACATTTTCAAGACTATTATAATACTTCATAGTTCTCCTATGGTGAGTTGTGTTCAATATCCATAACATTCTTTCAAAACTCATGACTCCCATCTTTCCAGAGAGATAAAGCACGTCCTATTGATTTTATACATGGCATACTTGGTTGGCATTTGGAGCTTTTTAAAGGGAATTTGCTCCTTAATCTTCCCTCCCTTTGGGGATATCATTATGCGTGGCTCCTGCCATCATGGAAGGCACAACTAATCACTGAATGGCAAGATAGCACATGCTTCTTTCAGATCCACACCAACTAGCACTGCTGCCTAGAGAAACAGTTTCACTCTTGCTCTGTGTCTGCTGAGTAGTCTTTTTCTGTGGCCTTGGATCTCACCAGGGAGCAAAATTGGCTTAAAACAAACCATTAAAGAAAAAGAATGCTGTTTTTTCAGTTCACCTGGCCGCAAAAGGACCCATGCTGGAAGAAGGAAGGAGTGGTGGAGGAGATCAGATCTGTTACTTTCAGTGCTGCCTTATGTCAGCCTGAAACATTTGTTGAACTGCAACTTAAAATAATTGTAAAAATATTTGCAAAAATACTTCCCATCTCATTGCTTTCCTGTGCTCCTCTGCCTTTCTAGTTGCTGTGCTTTAGCTTGGAAACACTCTGGAGCAGGGACCATCTTTTTGTTCTGTGACTGTATAGAGACTGGCACAACAGTATTGTTGTCCTTTGGGCTCCTCGATACTAGAGCAACAGCAATAATCACAGTGGTCTAAAGGCTGTGAAGGTCAGTGGGCTTCTGGGCTAAAGCAGACTGACCTCCATGCTGTTTCCAACTCTATCTCTAGCCACTTGAGAGAAGTCATGTTGTCTGCCTGTGTCTGTACTGCAGCTGTAAGCTTTTTGGGACAGGGACTGGTTTATACCATGGGTATAAGGGGTTCACAACCTTGCTTGTAAAGGGTCTTTAAATTGTGCTGTTCTGGTATACAGCAGTTTAGTGAGCGTGCTTGGCCCAGCTGCTGCCTTGAGTGGGATACTTCCTTTGTATTTTCCAGACCATAAGCACTCTTCAGAAATTTGTACATATTAACCACATTGTTCTCAGCTGCAAGATTTGGGGATGCACAGATTTATCCTGTGGCTAAGAGAATTTTTTTGCATGTACAGTAGTTTCTGGTGTAGATTTGAGGAGCTCTATGTAAGAGTCTTGCAGCTGATGAATCACTTAAGAACAAGTAAGATTTTCCTTTTCTTCTCTCTTTGTCTCTCCAAATGTATCCTGATATTTTAGCCTAATAGCTCCTATTAGCAATAAAGACCCATAAAAGACTTTAATCTAAAACCCAAATGTATATACTCATTAGACCTCCATAGCAATGTTCTCGGATGGAGTCATTGCTTCTCTTGGAGGACATTTATCTCGAATCAGAAAACATGTGCAAGTCTCATACTCCACACCACAGCTGGAGTGAAGCACTTGAGTGTCACTCAGATGACAGCTGTAACCGGATGATTCTTAGTTTCTTTAATTATTTTGCATCCTGTGTTTGTTGGATATCATAATGGTTGAAGATGTGGTCAAAACATCAATGCAATAGTAGCGCTCTTTCTGTACTGGTGGAAGACTTGTAGAAATCCCTCAACAGCAGCAGGTTTCTGCTTCCCTACTGGAAGAGTTTGCAGATTGCACAAATGCTCACGCTGCCTGGTTATTTCAAATCTGATGTTGCTTTGGTGTGTTTTTCCTATGGCATCCCCTAATTCAAACACTGCAGAACCAGATGTTTCCTTTTATGTCGCTACCGATCACAGGAAAGAAAAAACAAAACTAATGTGCAAAAAATTTGGCAAGTGACAGCTTGAGTGCAGAATTTTGTAATGCTGAGCCTATGAGCCTCATATTAAACTAGTTCCAAAACAGGATGTTGCAGTGCATGTCTAATATCCCTTTTCTACCACACCCCAGAACAATTTCTGTTGCTATCTGAGCTATGAATTGCATTTAAAAGCAGTAATTGAATCTCGCAATGATTTTATCTGCTTCAACAAGGAGCAAGCACAGGTTTCATCCATTTTACTCTAAGAGACGAAAACAAAGGTGTTCCCCTTTGAGACACCATGCAGCGCAAGCCCCCTCCACTGCCCTGACAGTTGTGTTACTACAGCGACAGAAACAATCGTCGTGTTTGTTAGTCATATCCAAAACTAGCAAACTTGCATAGTGGAGTTAGCCTTTGCTAACTGCCGTTCCTGTAATCTGAATAGAGCCAGGATAAAAATCAGATCTTAATCTGGTCAGTCGTATGGCAATTCATGCCATCCTTGATTATTAGTGTTTCCTGGTAATGGATGAATATGCCATAGCTCATTCAGCAACAATCTGAGATAGTCTCAATTTTGGAATATAGTTATCGGCAAAGTTTTGAGGGGTTTATTAACATTGTCTCTTGTTCTGTGGGATGCCACAATTTGTGTAGCTTGGGGAAAAGCACTTAAAAAAACCTCCATAGTTTACACTTTTTCTAACAACAGGCTGCTATTTATTATTGGCAAGAACAGAGCATGAGCTTTAGAATTTAAGCAAAAAGGACCTCTGGCAATGAGGAAATGAGCCTAGACATTTTTCATGAATGGGGCAGAGCTGCTTAACTCTGACTGGCTTGTTTTCTTTTCTTCCTATTCACATCACTCAAGTCCCACCTTCCTGCCTTAAAAGGCATCTCGTTCCCTGGCAGCAAGACAAGTATCTGTTTGATGTCAGCACCCTTTTATTTGCTTAAAAGCATCTTTTTTTCAAGCCAGTAAATTGAAAATGACTACCGCGTCGAGAACTAGCCAATTTCCAGCACTCTCTGCAGAACTGGTCTGCTTTCACGTTTGAGAGATATCATTAATTTTCTAATGAATAATGAGATCAGAGAGCTTGCATGCTGTATTATGTGTAGGAAAATGCTTATGTAAATCAGTATGGCTGTGGTAGCTTCCCAGGGGAACTTTAAAGCTTATCATATCATTAAATCTGATAACAATTCATTTTTTTAAAGTAATGCAAGAAAAAAAAAGGTCTATTCACTGCCTATTTGTAATAATATGTTTATAATATGAAAGCGAAAGGAAGGCTGGTAGATCATATATGAGAAAATGCAACCAGAAATTCCATAGGTTTTGAAAGCTTCACCCCGTATTGAGGGAAAAATCAGCCCATATATTTACATAGCTGAACCTTGTGAAATATATTGAATGCAATGAAAACATTGTCATAGTCCAATGTTAGCGTTTGATGTGGAATTCACTTTTCCAGGCTCCCTGCAGCAGATTTCAAAGCTCTTCAAGCACATCCTTTCCAGTGACCTTTAAGGCACCTTCCTTATATTCCCCTTCTTCTTTCTTCCCATGTTAAATGATGAGCTCAATGTAATTAAAGGAAAACGTCCATCTTCCTTTTAACTTAGCTTTAGTGTCTTAGCGACAAGGATGCTTTTGATTTGTACTGAGGCTAAAGAGATCAGGATACCATTTTTCCAGTGAGACCAAGAGGTGCTCTGTGAATTCTAGTCATCTTGTTTACCACCTAGAAAACTTTTAATTAATCTTCCTGTTTCCTTCCTCCCCTGCCTGTGCTGAACACAAACTGCATTTAATTTGCCAGTACTGTTAACTCTGCAAGCTACAGTATATATTGTGCTAGCATCACCAACTCCTTGACAAAGTCAAAAGTCTCAATGTCACTTCACTTTTCTTCAGCTAACTCATACACAAGTATGCCTGTTCTTGTGCTCAGCACTCAGGTGCCTCTGACAGCCCAGACAGGGGCTCAGGTAGCCCTTCTCTGGATCTCTGGGAAGACCTGGCTCATGGGTTAGGAGCCCCATGTGTTACCTCGCAGAGAAAGGTAGTGGTTGGGGTAGTTCTGTCTGCCTGCAAGTATGCTGCTGAAAAACCTCCACTCCTGGAGTTTTTAAAGGGACCTGTGGAAGACAGATGTAGGAACTTGGTGCTTAACAGCCCTTTATACTTTTTAGAGTATCCTTCATTATATTTGTTTCTCAATGTGTAGTCATACACTTTCCCTTAAAATACTGCAGTTCCTGCATCCCCTACTGACACTTATTCATAAAGCCATAGCTGAGTCTTAGGAGATGAGACGTTCTCAGTGTTGTATCAATGTTGGATAATCAGACATGACTTACTGAATAATGACTAAGAATATTTTGCACTCTGTAGCTCTTTCTCCCCTGGATCATACAGCATTTTGCAAAAGAGTTGCTGCTTACTAGGAATGCAAAGCTTGATTTAGGAGGAACTGCTCTCCATTAACCCAACCTGATGTGACACATCCTTTTGCTTCACATGGTGGAGGATTGCAGTGGCCACCATCCATCCATGAGAAGACCCAAATGAGTACCACTGAGTGTCAGAAGAGCACAGGGTAGGTAGATCTGTGCTAATAGGAAGACAGGAGATCCCTCTTTTTATCCTAGACTGTTCCCCCTTCCATGGCTACATGTTTTTCCACATTTTTTAGAAAGGGGGGAAGAATGCATCTGCTCCTCAGGGATGATGAACTGAAATTGGCCCTGATTCAGATTAGAAAAAAAATCTGTTCAGCACAGCACTTAAACTGAGACATAAGTGCCAGTCTGAATAGGGACAGAGTTAAGCCTCTGGTTAAATGCTTTACTGAACAGGGGTCATTAGCACTAGTTCTCTCACTGAACAATGGATTATTACTAATGGAAGCAGCTAGCATTCAGATAGGCATCCAAACTTTTCGGCGCTTTCTTTAACTTAACTATTTTCTGCGGCTACTTGCAGGCCAGTTGGCTGCTGCACACTTACAGATCCGAAGAAGAGAAGGCTCCCAGCAATCTGCCAAGAGAGCTATTCAACTCTGAAGTGCTGGTTTGGAGGGCAATGGCATGAGGTGGAGAATCGAAAGTGGGGTGAGGCAGGTGGGGATTCTTTTGAACTCAGGGAGTGAGGAACACCTTTTTCTATTGAAAACTTGCTCATCAAGTAGCAATAACTGAGAAAAATTACAAAATAATACAAGTGAGCATTTTGACCAGTTTTCATATAAACTGAATTTTTGCAATGCTTATCAGGAAACTGACTAGTTTCTGTTTTGTGATAACATAAATATTTGAATGTTGACTGTCAAACTGTGAATACAATGTATTTATCCATAAAAATACACAGTTTTACAAAACATATGGATTCATTCAAAGCTCTTTTCAAACACTTTTCCCTCTCCCCAGTATAAAATTTTGGATATGTTCTTAATACATGGATCATCCACAGATATTTCAGTTAAGTAAACTTCAGCTGTATTTGGTATCTGGCCTCTTCTGCTCTCTGATTTATGATGTAATGGAGAAGCAGATGCAAAATGATCACCAGTGAGTGATCTACTGCATGTACAGATTCTGTGCACATTTAAGGTTTATTTCCTATGGAAGTTCTGGCATAGTTCATAAGCCTCCATGTATTGCACACCAGTTTCATTATTTCAGCTTAATCTAACTGTCCTGGGAGGTGGTGGCCTTCAGGAAGAAGATGACAGTAGGGACAATGACAAGCAGGTCTTTAAAAGCCTCAGGTGGGGCTCAGTGCCCACTACAGAGAATGGTTCAACAAAGTGCTGTGTCTGGAAATGTGCATAGGTGATTAATTTGATTTTTGTGTCATCTAGAGCCTTTTCACTGCCTTTATTCAGTATACAGAGTCAATTTTGATGAGTCACTTTGGCAAGCCCTGAGTCTCACTACTAAGCCATGGCAAGATTAGAAGCCAAGGGTGATGAGGCAGCATCACCTCTGCCACTAATACTCCTCCTCTGATCATTTTTGCCTGCACAGGAACAGGACAAATCATGTGCCCTTTCTTGTCTTTTCTTGAAATAGCTTTTTGGAATACATTTCTGGGTAAGTGAAGGGGAAGAAGCTGTTTGCAATATGGATTTACCAAAGGTGAACTGAGCTCAACCAAACTGACTACCTTCTATTACAAAATAACTAGGTTTGTTGCTGAGAGAAAAGCAGTGTCTGTCATCTATCTCCACTTTAGCAAGTTTTTTGACACTATTTTCCACAGTATTTTTATATTCCAGTTAGGATGTTGTGTTCTGAATGGGTATAAAAGCTAGTTTGGATGATGGAGCTCGAAAGATAATGGCTAATAAAAGTTATTCTACCTGGAGGTGCAAAACAGACTCTGTAGGTGTCTATAATAGGTCCTGTTCAACATCTTTATCAATGACATGAAGGAGATGGCAGAGTGCTTAAAAGTTTGCAGATGTCATCGAATTGGGAACATTAGTAAACATGACGTAAGGCAGGGCTGCCATTTAGAGAGATCTAGGCAGACTGGAGGAATGGGACAACAGGAATCTTACAAAATTCAACAGGGATAAATGGAAAATTTTGCACATGGGAAAGAACAAACCCTGGCAACAGTACAGGCTGGGAACTGGCTGGCTGGGGAGCAGCTCTGCTGAAAATGACAATGCTTCAAACTTTTTTCTGAACACTCAGAAATTTGAATTTAACATGGCAGTTCTAATGTTATCTGAGGGACCTGGTTCTGCTCTTGAGCTTATGTTGAGCAGCACCTTGATCTGTAAACAGTCCCACTACAGGTCTCCATGTGGAGAAAGATATTACTCAGTGTGTTGGAAGAATACTGCTAGTGCCAAAGCTTCCACATTGATTCATCAGTGCCATAAAATCACATCCTTTATGGGTTTGCAAGACTATAGTATTATGCAGTGTGTAAAGCTCTTTTGTAGAATTGTCTGATTGGCCTCATTTCGATTGCTGAAATCAGTTAATGCTGTAGAATCATGATAGTGTTCCTACTGACACTCCTAGTATTGCAAGGAATGTCTACTTATAAATCAGATTGCATGCCCAAGAAAGAGTCATGAGTTTCACCCAAACTCTCAAATAGTTAAAAATGTTACATCCTTAACATTCCACTTACATGGTGTTACAAACCAGCTGATGTTCATATGAAGGCTAGCTTTAATTGCTGGGAGATGACAAGAAAGGATTGGCATTTAATTTTGACATTTATTTTCACATTTAACAAATTACATCAGCTTTAGCAGACTGCCTGTGAATCAATCAAATGCTGACATTATTCATTCATAAAGCTGGGTAGTCACGCCCTCCCTCATGAGCAGGAACATGACTGAGAAATACTGACAAGGACATGCCACAGCAATAACCACCTAATCTTGTGTGATGCCTCTTTCAAGGCACAGGGAATGTACCTGCTGTGTCGGTATATATTGGTGGAAAGTACCCAGAATGAGCTGTGTGTTTTGTCCCTAATTAAGTCAGATATACATTTCCTTCTCTTTTTATTTATATCTTAGTATTTCGAGGTACTGGATTATTATTTACATGGTTAGGGTGTGTTTTACAATTATTTGACGCCTTTACTCTTTTGTAAAGTGTATTTCTTGCTTTGATGAATGATGAGTACAAGGGAAGAGTCTGGTGGTCTTCAGTAGTCACCAGGATTCATCCGGTATCTGTGCAGGAGGTCCAACCTGTAAAGAAAAGAAGTGATGGTGGGTGGAAAATCAGAGACCTACCACTGAGTGCCGGGGTAGTGAAAGTGCCTAACTGCGGCTATGGGGATTGCCATTTGGCCAGATTTAAAGCAAAGACGTGAACCTGCTTCTCCCGCATCCAGTGGGAATATTCCCACAGCCCAGAGCAGCCTTCCTGCTTCGAGTTGCTGTGTTTCTCAATGTAAATAACTGAGTTGTTGTATGTTGTTGTATGTTGGAGTAGAAAATGATAGATAAATTTGCTAACCTGTAGCAAAGGACACTCACCCTATTTCTAAGGTCAGGTTTTCTTGACTCAGATGCATTTCCCTGGAGATGATTGGTTTGGATGAAATGGCTGCTCCTACCAACCAGTTCCCAACTACCTCCAGGCAGAAGGGATTCCAGTCAATGGGAAACTGCAGGAGAGCAGGAGCGGTGGCGCAGAGGCAGCAGCCTGGGAGTTGGCTGTGCAGGAAGGTTGGAGAGCAGTGAGCTGGAAAAGTGGGAGCAGAAGACCCTGAAAGGGAAATGGGTCCTCCCTATGGCTGGCAGGGGACCAGCTGTAGCCATAGCAGAAGAACACAGGGCCCTGGCCTGCAGGCAAGAGGCTGGGATGGAAGCATCCCAATAGGATGCCTGTTTTATTGCCCTTGTATAGTCTGCCCACAGGGGCCAGGCTAGGAAGGGTTGTTTTGTTCCTTCTCTTTAACTATCACAGAAGTTGTGTCCAAGGTGCAGCATTTTGTTCTGGCTTCTCTAGCAAAGCCACTCTTTGTTGATTCATCAAAAGCTGTGAGTGTTGATGCAAACCCAGTGAAGGCTGCAGCCTGTAAAATGCTTCTGGATCTCTTGGTGCTTCTGTAGAAATTTCAGATATCTCCCCAAATTAGCATGGGGTGGCAAAGGACTGCTGTGCCACAACACAGATGTCAGCATTTTCTGGTGCGGTGGGTTGCACTAGCAAGATTCTGAGTGCACATGAGAGATAGACAGAAGTTGCATGACCAATTACTTCTAGTTTCTGAGGACCTCTCGTGAACCCTGTTCTGCTTTAGGTTTGAGTTATTTCCTTTTTTACTCTTTGCATCAGTAGTCCTCCCTTAGTATATGTCTTCAAGCATTGCTATACAACTGAGGGACAGAACACTACTATTTTTTAATATGAGATCTGAGGTTCACACTATTTTACAGTACCCCAGAAGCTCAAGATGAAAATTCAGTGTACACTGAATATGAGTATTCAGTAAATCTTGACTATGAGATTTACAAGTGTATGATGGGAAGCAGCAGTATTTTGTGTTCTTATGCTGGATATAAACCAAGGACCTCTACATATAGGTATTATGTAGATGCTGCCCAGCAGGTATGCCTTTCTCTCCCATAGAGATAGATAGAAACTGGAGGTAGCTGACTTTTCACAGAAGGCAATCAGCACATCCTAGCAGCAAGCATCAAATTTTCTTCTACTGCAACTGGTTTCCTCATGTGTTTAGGTATTTATATCTTTAGCTGCAGATGGTTAAATAGTTGTTTAATGTTTTGCTCATACAGAGGCCTCAATTAGGCTGAATTCCTGTGTTGCTAGTTACAGTCCAGATTTGTAGCGACTGCCTTTAAGATGTTTCTGTCTGAAAAGCCATCCCTCTGGAGGCTGCCTAGCCAAGAGTGACAAACTCCTCCTGCCCTGTAATCCTAGGGCTTTCTAGTTAAAAGCATACTGTACTAAAGAGCATGGCCATTGTCTATACTGTCTCATTCTGGGATTTTCCAGACTCAATGGGCAGGATGCATCGCTGTTTTTTGCCCCTAACACCACATTTGGAACAACAATCAAGCAGCTGTCTGGAGCAGGGAGTTGAGAACATGGGGACGGTGGCTGGGAATAAAACTTTAATTTTCCCTGTGTGAGAAACACGGGAAATAGCTAATCCTAGCTCTGTTTGCCCCCACAGCAACTTCACTGACACAAATAGATGTGGGGTATTGCATTAAAGCATTACATCATTGGGACAAATCCTAATGGGCTTATTTATGGCCAAGGCAAAGCGAGACAGAGCTAGATTCTGATCTCTGCTTACCTGGCGTAAATTGGGAGTAACTGTAAAGATAAACTGACAGAGCCAAGATTAGAGTCTGGCCTCTTCATTTGTAGCTGTTTTTGGAAGCAGCTGGCTTTTAGAAATTAAGGATGTCACATAAATCACTGGTAACAAAGTGGTTCTGGACTTCAGCCTCTAGCAGCTTCTGACCATCTATCTCTGTAAAAGCCATGGTTCTCCATGCAGCTGTTTCATGTCCAGAGGCTTTCAGTCAAATGGAGTGGACAATCCTACATCTCCTACAGCCTCAAGGAAGCAATCATATTTGTGTAGCACAGGAAATCAGAAAGAGACAGCTTGTGAAATGCCATCCGATCAGAGATGGTGCAATAATAATAGAAGTCTGCTGAGCCCGAAGCAGTCATATCTCATCTGCTTAGCTCTGGAGGGACAATGGTATTGGGTAATACGTAGCCCTGTTAACAAAGTAGATCCACCAGTGAGATACGGCCTGCTCATGTCTACAAGGAACCATTCTCTGGATACAGCCAAGGCAGAGTAAGCACACAGAAGTGAGCAAATACACCTCACACATTCTTAAGCACCTTGAAAGGAGGAATGTAGAGTGATCCGTTGCTCTCATATTAAATGTTGTGTTTCTTTAAAAAGGCCATGGTATTCTACATAAAAATAACCTGAGGCTGCATTGATTTTGGATGTGTGCATCCCAGGATGATGGTCACAAGGTCCTGCCTTCTGCTTTTTTTTATGCAGGGCTGGGGGACAGCATATTTGACTAAACAGTTAGTGACATATTTGGGAAATGTAGAAGGACATGAAGGTATTTAGACTGAGGCAGTATTGGGCAGGAGGTCACTTTTATGCCTTGACACTGTTGTTACAGATCAGCTAGTCCAAGGTGAATACAGGCTTAATTTCTGAGTAGTATGCTTGAAGAATAGTTCAACTAATAAGGTTTTTTCTGTTAGAATTTCTAAAAGATTATGTCTACCTTGGACCAGATGATTTTCAAATTATATGAATTGCTGTAGCCCTAATTAAACAAGTCCTGTAGCACCATCATCAGTTTGCAGTGACTGAAGAATGTGCTCACACCTTCATTGATCTTAAACTGCAGACACTTCCATGTTACTGTTCCTGGAATGCATCTTTTATCTCCTTTGATATATTTCTTACTTACAAAGTTTGTTCTCCTCTGGATTCTCAGATAGGACTCTAATCAGTGCAAGCAATCTAATTAATGTGTCTTAATGACTGTTACAATTCCTGATATCTGTTGTAACGTTTATACTTGAGAAGATCAAGTTTGGTTTATCCAAAGGAAAGCTAGGAGACAACTTGATTATGGTTAGTGGTACCCATGTGGCCTAAAATTGTGCCAGCCAAAAAAAAAAAATCACCCCTAAAACATATTACAAGCAGCTGAGGAAGCACCATCTCATCAAGAGAGACTAAGTTCATTGCTCCAGTATTTAAAGGTGTTACAGTTTGAAAATAGACAAGTTTTTTTGTATGCCTTATCCAAAAGTCTCCAGGTACAAATTCTTAATTGTTTACTTTGATGTTTCTTCATGTATTCTCAGTCTCTAGAGATGACTGCTACCTTCTTTGTTTTAGAGAGATGTCTTGCACATATATAAAGCATTCCTCTGAATCCCAGTTGCAAATGTAAATACAACTAGCACTGGCAATGAATGCCTACCACAGCAGCTTAAGAGGCGAAGATGTTGGCATTTGCTGAAATAAAAGCTGAAGTTCTGAGTATGTGAGGTCATCAACAGCCTATTTTTGTAGGTTGCAGAAAGTTTGTCAGTTAGGGTGGACTAAAGACAGCCTTGGAAAGAAACCTGTTTCACTTTCCTGGTTTGCAAGTACAATTCCCTGCACTTGTCTGTTTTCGTTGGAAGTGTCTCTGTCAAATATTGGGATATCCTGATGTTGCTCTATTCATTAACTAAGTAGAACTGTGCGGGAGGTGAGGGTAGCTGCTCCGCCTAAAGCATAGCTGGGGCCTTTTGTCATGAGGGAGTACCTGGCAAGCTTTGCAAAGGACAATAAATGGTTCCTTCCTAATGCGAGAGCAGCAGGAGCCAGGCATGCTGGCGGAAGGCAGTGCTGCTGCAACGGAGGGAAGAAGTTGCTGACACCCAAAGAAATGAGAAAGGGTGTGATAGGAAAGAAAAATATTTGGAAAATTTTTGTTTGCAAGTTGGGGCTGAATGGCTGTTAGAAAACTGAGGTATTAAACATTTTTCCTCTTCTCTAAGAAAATAATTTCCAAAGGGTGGAGCTGTAAAATACCTCGGTATTATAGTTAGCATTTCAGTAAAATATTGTTGTAGGACAGAGGTCTCTGCACATGAAATCTCTCCTGAATCCCTATCTCTCATGGAAATTCTGGCACTCCTTCATTAAAGGGAGCAAAATTCGGCCTAGAGTAAATGCCAGCTGTAGCCTGAGCTTTTAAATACTTCCAGTTTCATGTGAGAGAGTTGCGATTTTTCTTAGGGGGGAAAGGGACCATGAAATTTCCTGTGGAGAGCAGGAAGAGCATGTGAAGGAGCCCTGTGTCTCCCATGCATAAGGGTCATTCTGTGAAGGATATGATATTTGTTTGGGAATTGCTATGAGGCTGGTGTTGCTTATCCCATTACTTGCAGGGAGTGAGGGAGCGGGCATGGTGGGCAGGATGCTCCTGCAGCAGAGGGCATATGTGGAAAACTATGTAGGCAGACATTAAGAGGATAATCTTCTGGGAAAAAAGGGCTCTTGTTTTAGAGAGGGATATGCCAAGGGCACGGCGTGGCTCTCAAATCAAGCTTCAGCCTTCGTCTTTGTGCTAAACTTTCTGCTTCTCCAGTCTCAGCTTTCCCCCTGCTCTGCGCTCCAAATCTCTGTCTGCAAACAGCCTGGTGGGATGGGAAGCTCTGCAGGACAGGGACTGGGTCTTGTACTTCTGGCCCCAGAAAACCCTCAGTTTGCTGGGCCTCTGGGCATTTTTGTAAGGCAGATAGTAAATAAGAGTATCGACATGAATATTCTTTAAAGAGGCAGCTTGGCAGACTACAGAAGAAATATGTACAGATAAAGTGACCTTGTGATTTTGAAAGCGAGCCCCATTATTTGTTTTGAAACACATTGCCTCAGTGACCCTGCTCGTTCTGTAGACATGTCCTGCCTGGAAATGCCAAAACAGGTTGTACGCTATATTTTTAACCGAGTTAAGGTTTTGTTGAAATAAAGAATATCAATCAAAGGCTGTTAGGCCAGAAGGCCACATTCCTTTGGCTGTTGTTGATTTCACCAGTATCTTTTGTCTGAAAGCCTGTGCTGACAGGGCATCAGAGTAGAACTCCTAGGGTGAGTGGGGATGAGTGAGGAAAGCCACACGTATCCGCATCCCCATCAAATGGGTGTCATCAGAGGTCAAGTTCTCAAGCTCCAGAGAGGACCCTCCAGCACCCAGTGATTAGTCAAGGGGAGAGGCAGACACCCATCACAGCACAGAAACAACATTACACGGAGCGTGACAAAGAGAAATGGAATATAATACATGGGGGTGCTCAAGGGAGGTGCTGTTCACCACTCCAGTAAAATGGGAGGGGAAACAACCCTGTCCCTGCCCCACATCCTCCACTTTGTAACAGGAAATGGTCTAAATTAGATTGATGTGTCAGGACTTTCTGACCATCGCATTGTGGACTCTCAAGTGTATGTGCTGGTCTTGGTTAATTGCCGCTTTGTTTTGGGCCAAAGCTGGGTGAATTTCACTTTAGGATTCGAGATCATGTGCAATTGTAGCTCATGTCCATGTAGTAAACCAAAGCTGGGTGATTTTTCTTTCCTCTTGGTGGAATATGGGAATTTTGCTGAAAAAAAAATGCAGGTATTATTTTCTAGAAACTGTCAAAAAATTTGAATGGTATTTGCTGAAAAGTTGTTCAGAGAAAAAAAAAGATACAAAGCTGAAGGAAAATTATATGTCCCTCTTTTTATCTATTAGCAACCAAGATGTGGGAGAGACAATGTGACCCTAAATCACTTTCCATTGTAATTTCATATTTGGGGTACTTTGGTTGATGATGTTCATGGTTGCTCCTACTGGAGCCATCTTGCTTGGTCAGGAACACTTTAATATTAACCATGCTGGGGGGCTGGAACAGGAAGGGAGAGATGGAGGTGAGTAAAAGTGATTGCCAGACTGTCCCGAGGACACTTACCAAAAAGAGCGAGCATCTGAGTCACAGGCTCTGATCTCTTGCATGTTTGTTTAGGCAAAGCAGACTGAGGTCAGCAAAGGGACTGAGAGCAGCTTTCACTCCTCTCCCTGTGAAGCACTGAGGCAGTGAAGGCACTGCCCTGTGATGTGAGTCTCCTAAGGCAAAAGGAAGGGTCTAAACCTGCCTTAGCAGTCCCACTGCTTAGTACTGGAAAATGGAGGGTACAGTTACTTTATCTTCCTAGTCAATGTTTTTCACCTTTCACTTTATCTATTTTTCTTGTTGGTTTATTTTTTAAAAAATAAAACTAGAAAGTGAGACTGTCCTGTTTCAAGTCTAGAGTGCTTTGTACAATGCAAGTCAATGTGTTTTGTTTCAGAGTGGAAAAAAAGCAACTACCAAATCATTATGTGAAATAAATCAGTCCTGCTCCTTGCCTTGACTGGGAGGAATTTAAAGTTGCCATTTGTCAAGAGGCGACCTGGGTTCCTCAGCCTGTAAATACCTGTGGGGATGCTTCAGCTAAAGCTGAGAAGGAAGTGGATGGTTCAGGAGGAGAGGCTCTGGCAGGGAAAGGTGTGATTTCACAGTTCCCTGGGAGGGGAGCAAGATGCACAATCTCTCTGTTGCCCTTGGGTCTGCCTTGTTTCAATGTGCTCCATCCGCGACCCTAGAAACAATTAACCATTCTTAAGGTGTTATTAAAACTTTGGCACTTCCATAAAAAACTTTTGGTTTTGGCATCTGGCAATTCTAATATATATTTTTAAAGTCCTTAATAATATTATTTTTCACACTTTTTATTCTAAAACATTAATTATGGAAGGAGAAGGAGAGAATTTTTAAAAGTTGTCCAGAGCTGCAGAGAGCTCAATGTCAGAGGAATGAACACAAGTCAGCATCAGCTGCATCTTGTTCTGATCTGCTGCACAAGGGACCAACTTCAAGGCAACAGTTTTGTTTTAGCTGCTGAGAAGCTCTTTATTTTGCGATTTTTTTCTCTCTGCAGTTATCTATGGCTTTTTGTGTTTCATTGTTATTCATGGGGTTGTGAGGATGTGGCATGTGAAAGCACTTCTGTGAAGCACCTTTTTGAGCAAACTGTATGAAGCAATCAATACTACAGGAATTTCATAAATATGCTAACGCAGAAATTCGGAAATACATCTCTGTTGCTGCAAGAAGCAACAATAAAACCGGAATTTTTTTTACTAAGGGATGAAAGTTCTTTTGTCTTCACTCAAATTAAAAATAAATAAATAAAATAGGATCCAGGAATACCAGCCACCAGCACAGACTTCGTGGGCTCAGTTTTCCACCAGTTCACCATTGATTTTGCAGGAATTTCTGCCACCTTACGCCATAATAAAGAGCAGTATTAGCACCTTGAGCAGCAAGCACCCTACAGCTTGTCTCTTTCTTTTCCATTTGCTATGCTTACTCACTGTTCGGTGCTACCAGACAATGTGCATTTCCTCAGTTTTCATGTCTTTTGGCGTGTTCACGATGTCCTTTCCCCTGACTTTGATGAAACCATAGTGATTCCTTGCCCTTTATGAAGCACCACTGGAAGATTTGGAAGGAACCCTGCTGCATCCTCCCTTGCTCTGACTTCTAGGAGGAGGCAGCCAGGAGCTGGCCAGACACTGCCACCAGCTCAGCACTTGGAAAAAGCAGCTGAGGCAGAGATGGAGGGAAGCTTATGATGCCCTCTGTCCGTGCTGCTCTGCAGGAGCTGCCCTTTGCCTGGGATCTGTGGGTTGAAGGGTGCAGCACAGCTCTATTTACCACTGTGCCATGTGGCGCTGGAAGGAAAGTAAGAAGATAAGTTGTCATTACAAATAATAAGGGAAAATTTCACCCTGATTTGAGGAGCCGACAAAAACATTTTTAGTCTTCATTACTGAAATGCACCCACGCCAATGTGTGATGTATTGGCTGAGTCTGGAAACAGAGGTCTCAGCAGATCACCAGAAGTAGGTCCCTCAGGGCTGGAGGGACCCAGCCTAAGGACCAGACTGGAGGGGAAGAGCACAGACACACGGAGTTACCGCTGCTTAATGATTTAATGGTTGTTGTCTGCACTGTGGTGACTCTGTGCACGCTCTTAGCCTGTGGCAAATGAGAGGTAAACCAGGTTATGTTAAGCCTCAGAGGAAAGTGGCAGAAGTTAAACACTATTCAGCTCCTGCTGGCCAGGGAGTAAAAGCATATGCCCATACCCAGCTACCTTGGTTCAGCTGGGGTGCTTTAATCTGGTGTTGTCTGAGCCCTCTTGTCCTGTCACTGAATTAGGTAAAAAAACCAACAGCCTGTAATAAGTGCTGCAAGTTACACTGTGTCTGCCACATCAAAGTTTGCGTTTTCAAAGCATGCAAGTGACTTATGACACCAAATTCAATTTGCTGTTAGACTTTGTGGCTCCTAACCACCTTAATTATTTTGGGAAATCAGATTCTGGGCCAAGATTATTTTTTTTTTGTTAAATCAGAATGGCTTAGGATGAAAAACAATGGGATACAATCTCTCGAGTTATTCAGGTAGCTTTGAAAGCATTATTCACTTATTTCCTTCTTTGAAGGAGTTGAAAGAGTGACAAATCTGTTTTCCAGAGAAAGAGTTTCAATTGTAGGACGCAGATTAAAGTTCAGGTTATAGAGTCAGGTGGGGTAACACAGAGGTAGCTTTTAAGAGGGTAACAAGTGATGCACTTGGCTGAGGGGTGGTCTCCTGATCTGCCACCTCTCCTTCGGTTAGCTCTTTCAGCAAGTCAGGAATGAACTTTTCTGAGAGGGGGGAGAAAACCCTCTGCCAGGGACATCAAAACCCTTGAGCTGAGTTCCTGCCGGCCTTCTGCCCCCGCAGGTACTTTCTGCCATGGCAGTGCTGCTGCGAGTTTTCAAAGCGCCCAACACCTCAGAGATGGAAACAGCACAGGTATGATAATCAAGAAGATAATCTGGGAGGCTATTTACAAGCACCATAATGGAAACAGGTTTCCATGACCTGCTCCTTCTTTATTGCTGTGCCTTCGGCTTGACCCGGCACAGGGCTTCCGCGGCTGCATAGTTGGGAACGTCGCACCCAGCCTGGCAGGGGGCCCGGGGCTTTCGGAGGAGGGGGAAGATTTTGGGTACTGCTTGTAGTGGCAAATCGGCTGCAGAAGGGGGAGCCAATGTCTTCTCCAGCCTGGCACCTCCACTTTCCTTTTTTTTCCCCAGTTATTTTCGCACCCACAGAGAAGGAAACTGAGAAGGAGGAAAAAGACTGGAGCGGATTAAGGAACACGGGTGTGGAGATCACTGCCTGCCAGACATCCTAAACACCTCTTTGAGCCTTCTTACAGGGCCAGGTCCCTTGCCTTCAAAGGCCAGATGTTGCAAGAGGAGGAAGGCTCCCTTGGGCAACCACAAGAGGTACCAGCTGAAAGTCTCCTGACTACCTAACACACAGGTGCTTGTGCTCCAGTCATCATCCTTGCAGGGTGTCAAAATTACAGGAATGTTTTCTCTGCAGTGCATAGATGTGAGCTGGCCTGCATGGGACATAGCTCAGCAGGAGGCATCTCAAACAGCCTTAACATCAAAACAAGCAACACTCATGCAGAACCACTCTGATTATGCCTTTCATCCACACACTTCATAACCATCACCCCTTTTACTTCCCACTGTGGTTTGTTATGGCCGAAACAAAAGGCAAGGGAGATACTGCTAATGAGGTGCAGAGAGACGGATGCTATCACATTTTGCACATATGTAACTAGTGGGTTTAGCAGAGCTCCAAAAGAAAACATACAGTATTGCATTAGCTAGCTTTAAAAAATGCCCAAACTTAGAAAAAAAGACATTATTCCCTGTGAATACTATGGTCTATGTTGCCTCTCCACCCCCCACCAGGATGGGAGCTGTGGCAGGGAAATACTTCAAGGAGATTGTGGTTTATATTACAGCTGCTAAGATAACCAGGAGCTTTCAAAAAGAATCTCAGCTAGTGCAGCTTGTTTTACAATACCAAACTCCAAGGAGAGAGAGGGAAAAAGTAAGTTTGTTTTCCACACTGCGCCTTTATCTTGATGTCAAATATATCCCCTGGGAAAGGAAAACATTTAACCAGCAGATCCCATGGGCACACACACACACACACACACGCACGCACGCACACATGCACGTTTTTCCCCATTAAGCCACAGTGGAGGCCAGAGCGTGGCACTGTTCAGTCTGCTGCTGCTGCTGGAGAGCTGGAGGTTTGGCAGGCAGGGGGAGGCCCTGAAGATGCTTTGCGTGTGATACTTACAGTCACAGGTGCTGATGTCAGTCTGTGATCTGGGGGGGAGAGTAAAACCCACAAGCCACTCGCTGCAGGTAAAGTGGTGGTTTGGTTACAGTTGAGAGCACCTCCATGAACAGGGATGATTGTGGCTGGAGAGGACCATTTAATTATGTAGACAAAAGCATAACAAAATCCAGTCATCATAAATCTCCCTGGATAGCTCACATCTGAAATAAGAGGCACATTTTTAACAAGGAGGGGCATGAACTCATGGCACAGCTTCTCAGGGGAGAGCTGAGGGGGTCTTCATTGCCTCCCTGGATCACTATAAATTATTTGATCTAACTCAGCCAGAAGCTCTGGCCTTAATTCCAACATTATTGCCTGGATTCTGCAGTCTTAGATGATCATAATGAAACCTCCTGGTCTGAAAATCTGTTACATGGTACTGTTATGTGTGAGACGTGCATGCAGATGCAAGCCCTCCCCTCATTATTCCCCAGTCTGACCAATGAGGGGCTGTGTCTCCAGAGCTCTGAATCATAGCTCTGATGGTGGCCATGGTGTTTAAGTGACCAGAAGCGTGGTACAAATGCAAAGGAAATGTCATGCTTTTGGCTGAATTGGTAAACAGGCTATCACAGGGTAACAAAAAAATGCTACAGTTTCTAATGTGAGTGCCAAATTTGCTTGCCGGTGGGTGAGGAAGAACAGAACTAGTGTGCCTAAAGAATATGAGTATGCTTGGGGAAACACTTCCTCACACACAAAAAAAAGAAATAAAATGAGAACTCATTTCTAAGGTAGGACCAGAGAAGTAGCCAAGGCATTTACAAAAACATATATTCCTTTTCAGTGCTAGGTAACTAGAAAAAGATATCAAAATTAATTATGGAGCTCACTGAATGCATTTATGCTTTGAAGGGACAGTAAGTTCAAATCTATATCTGGGTTTCAGAGAAGGTTACTGTCTCGGTATGAGGTTGATGCATATTTCTAGCATAAAACTTTTTCAACCGTGGTTTGTTTTACATTGAAGTACGCACCTATGACTAGACTCTGTGGCCTGGGGCCACCACTCCACACACCACATCTTTATGCTGGGCTTCTGCTGCTGTCCTATTTTCTAAGTGTAGATGACTGAACGTAAGAGGGTTGGTTTCTCTTTCACTTGCACATGCTTTACTCTCCATGTGTTTCCATGAAGCTGTGCTGAATGGGTCTAGTAATAGGAAGAAAACTTTGTTCACAATGTGAGAAATGGGGAGGAGTGCTCTTTTAAGGAGAATTATGACTTTCTGGAAAGACAGTCATAATTGCTCAAACTGCAGTTATTTCAAAAGGTGGAATCCTGGCGCCGCTGCAAGTAGCGCTGCACCAGCGACCAAGGAGCTGTGAATTCATCATGGTGTCCTTCAGCCCTTGCCCCTGTGATACTCTGCACCCACCATGATGCTTATGGTATAAGCATTCTTCTTAAACGAGGTCTTCTCTGGGAGACCTTCTGGGTTTCAGTTAGTCCAAAAGAGCTTTCAGCAGCTAGTGAATGAGGTGTGACTGAGCACTGGGAGGGATACACCTAAGGATGCGGTTCGCAGCAACAGGGTTGTAAGTCTTGTGGTCATGGTATAAGGTCAGAAAAGACCATTGTGATAATCTGTATTGTGCAGGCTTTAAAGCTTTATTCTGTTCTGCAGAAAGCCCGCACACTTCAGACAACTGAAAGCAGAGCTCTTTTGGAAAAACATTCAGTCCTGACTTAAATACTTATGATGTTGGAGTATCCACCAGTTCCCTTGGCAGGTGGTTGCCATTATTAGCCTTGATGTTATGCTTCATTTGTTAAGCTGGCCTTGCACCCTATTTCAGCCATTGGATTTCATTATGGATCTCGTATAGCTGAGTAAAGAATTTACTGTCACAACTCTTGTCCACAAAGCCTCTTGTTCTCATCTCTCCTTCCTTCTCCCAGGTCTTTTTCTTCATCTTGGTTTCCTGTCTCCTCTTCTCTTCTACATACCCCAAACTATTTTCCTCAGTAATGTAATCAGTCAAAACAAAACATGGAAAATTCTTAATTTAAAAAAAAGTTTCCAAACCAAGTTATTTTATTTCCCGTGTCTGCTTTTAATGGCACTATCTCTTTTGACTGTTTCCCTCTCTCCTTAGTTATTCATCCCTTCATCTCCTAATCTGGAGAGATTCACAACTCATACTACAGCATTTTTTTTTTCTCCTCTCCCCACTTAGGCACTCTTGAAATGCAACCAAACCCAAAGTAACCCATTTGACTTCTCCCACATTCACTGTTTTTCAGGTGTTTTTGAATACCTTCTAAAAGTGAGACTAGTGCCTCAGAATATGTAAATAAGCATTAGGGTTTCGCATCCAAAACTTTTAAAAATTAGAGCAAGGAAAATACAATTTCAGTGGGTTTCAGTGGGTTTTCTGTCTAGGTAAGACTATTCGATTTCCAGCAAACTTGAAAAACTTTTGTTTTTATTTTTTTTAATTTCTCTAAGCAAACACATGATGAACTAAAATCCAAATACATCTCCCACACCCTCTCATCCACTGATTTTGTAATTTCACCAGACTACTTGCCATCTGACATCCATGGTGTCACTATGCATTGTATGTCAGCTGAGGTTTGGTACGCCTATCACCAGCACCAGATGTTTTATGCATCTTCACAAGTGCTGGGAGCTCTCTGTCCTGCCATTTACCAACAGTTTATACTCACAGGATAGTCATTCCTTTACAGAGCACTCGGGCTTATTGTCTGTCTTCTGGAGCTGGTGGTACATTTTGAAAAGGAGTTCATTGTTGCTCATTTTAACTCAATAACTTTCCTCCTCCTTGTCCTCATTTGTTAATGGATTTCATTCCTCCCTAGCAGTTAGTCATCTGTGAATGCTTGAATTAGCTAGAAGGTTTTTTTTCTATAACTAGTGGTCATTAAGAGTCTTTGACAATGAGCATTAATATAGATTAATGTAAACTCTGGTATTTTTATTGCCATTATAATTAATAGTGTTTGTACTGCAGCAATGTCAAGGGAGCTCACCCAGCTCAGGGTCCACTCCACACAGCTGCTACATACTGTTTCACAGGTCTCACAAACTTTAAGGAAACACACACTGAATGCACAAGAGGAATGAATGTTTAGGTGGGAAGTAATGATAGGTCCCAAAAATAGCAGAATAGTTTAGTATATTGAGTATATTTCAACACCTTCTGTATTCGCCCCACGTCTTAGTCAGAATTAACTTGTTGACAGATATGTGTCTTTATTCCCTTTACAAAACTGTGAGCCAGAACTGGTATGACACCAATTGATTCAGAAATACCTTTTTGAAAATACATATGATTTCTAGCTGGGGAAACATTTGCTGATACAAAAGACTTTGCAATGTCAGTGTGAATCATAGATATTTCTCATTCCTTAGCACAAACAAGGTATTGAAATATACAACACCACTTCTGTCCAGAAGCCTCTCAATTAATTTTGACACTTATACTCCCAGTTATCCAGTTACAGCACGGAAGTAGTCCCAAATGTTATAGATGGCCAGCAGTAGCCACTCCATGCAAATGTGAACACAAACAATGTGAATGAACTTGTTCACGAACAGTGTGTTGGCTATAAAATATAGAAAATGAGATTGGTTAAGTAAAACAATGACTAATTAATCAAAGAAAGGACAACCTTTGTCTTAATGGCTACCATTGCTATGATATTCAGGGAAATGATGTTCAAATTAGCCATTCTTAGTCGATTTACTTCTTCTCTGGTACTGGTTTTCTTCTAATTTGGAGATCATGGCGCAAAGAATCACAAAGTCATACTGATCTCTTCTTGTTTTTTGTTTTGTCTGTTTTGCAGATGGACTCACTTGTACCTCCATTAGAGCATGATTTAAGAATACATAGGTTATCAATGTGCCTGTAGTAATTAAAACTAGCACATGTGGTCCATGATATGAGATCTACTTTAAGATGAGAAGAAACAGCCTCAAGTTGTGCCGTGGGAGGTTTAAATTGGATATTAGGAAAAATTTCTTCACTGAAAGGGTTATCAAGCAGTGGAACAGGCTGCACAGGGAAGTGGTTGAATCGTAATCTCTGGAGTTATTTAAAAGACAGATGGATGTGGCACTTAGGAACACAGTTTAGTGGTGGACTTGGTACTGCTAGGTTAACAGTAAAACTCAATCTTAAATGTGTTTTCTAATCTAAACGATTCTGTGATTCTCTGATTTTATAAGTATGGGTATTGCCATGGTGAATTCTTTTCATCATGCTGTCCTGCTTGTTTGCAGATTGCTCCAGTTCATCACCTAACTTGACCTATTGGGGAAGAGAAGTGTGTAGCCTAGACTGTGATACTCAGAAATGTATTCATGCCTTAGTAATCCATCTTCAAAAAAAGCCAATCACACTCAGGCTGTCTAGGTGCCTCCTTCCCCCTTTTGTATTCATTGCACTCAGGCAAGTGTGGTGTCCCCTCTCTTCCCTTCCAAATGAGCATCATTGCCTTGACACATAAAACGAGCACACACTGCCCTGGATATAGAGCTGATGCAGAAAGGATACATTATATTTGCTTTCTCTTTGTGTGTTTGTTATAACTTCAAGTCCAAAAACATAATGACAATTTCTGAGAAGTGATTTTCCACTTCTTTGCATATTTCTGACAGGAAATGATTACTATATTCTGATGTGGTTGTAATGATGATCTCTTAGTGGAGATGCGCTTACCTTTTCTCTGCCTGGTTTATGGACTGTCTGCGGTTCTTCTCATAATACCATAAAAGATTAGAAGTCTAGTACAAACTGTAGGCTGTTCACTCAGCTGCAGAAAACTTGGAGCATGTGGAAAGGCCTCCAGAATTACAGCAGCTCAGTGTGCAAAGCGAACACACGGATACTACGCAAATACATGCGGAAAAATATCTCTGAGGGGATTATCACACTATATCTGATCAGGTGTCTGTCGTCTAGTTTGATATCTTTGAAAGGAGAGGGTAGCATACATTAGAATGGAGAACATTGCACCACTGTGCTTTTGAAGGAACTTCCTTACTTGCCCCAGCTAGCTAATGGATATAACACCCATTTTTTCCTATATTATCAGTTTTTTATTATTTAAGGCATCTAATTATTCATTACCTTCTGCAACTCTGTAAACCATTGTGGAAGTCAGTTTTCAGGAAACCTCTTTTTAACACTCCTTAATTCTGACATTAGTATCTTAATTTTGGAAAACAGTTGCTAAGTGAGAACTATATTTAAGATCCTTCTGTAACAGGTTTTAAATGCTTTATCCATGTATTAACATAGTCAGGCAGCTTAAAAATTATATTCTTATGAGTTACTTTGGCAAAACGTCTATCTGGAGTCACTGGTCTTGTGGTGATTTTTCTACTCTAGCTATTTGTACTGGATTTAAAAGGGAGTGCCTCATTCTTAAACTAATTGCCAGTCATTTATTCCAGAGGAAATACTTTTATAAGGATAAGGGGCTAAAGGCCAACTTTTCAAAGGCATGTAGGCGCCTAAAGAGGCAGATAGGCACTGGGAAGGTTTTCTGAAATTGCCAAGGCAGCTGAGGTGTTCTTAAAAAATTCTGTGGGTGCTTGGCTATGCCTTTAGGTGCCCACATACCTTTGAGAGTCTGTTTCTGAGATTTTTTACTTTGGCCGAAGGAGAGGTCTCCAGAGCAGTCGTAACTCAGAGGCTCCCTGAGACAGGCACAGGGAGCACAGAAGCTGCCCCACTTTCCCTTCTTGTGATCCCAGGGTGTGGGTAAACTGAGCTGGCTGGGAAATCTGAGGTCATCCCAGAAATGTCATTTGCAGGCAGCACAACTTGAATTTATTGTTTCTCAATGTCTGCTTTAAATGACATTACAACACAGCTACTCTGCCAGGAGTTACTCTGTGAGGGGCTATACGGTATCACATCCCTGTGGTACATGCAGCATTGCAGCGAGCATTGCAAGCCACATGCAATGAGCAAAGTCTTGCAGGCTGACCCCTGCTCAACCTGGAGACACCTTTCCTCCAAGAGATTCCTCACCTGACCCATGAGGTTGCCTGCATGCAAGTTTGGAATGAATGGCTGTGCCTACCACCATCGGTAGGATGTGACACTTGATGTTCCTCATCAAATGCAAAGCCATTGTTTACAGTGAAATTCAAATGCTCACTGGTGGGAACAATGAAAAAATGTAAATGTTTATACACTACATCCTGCAATCTACAATAGTGATAAGCAAAACAATTGTCACATTTTTTTAAGGAAGGCTTAATAAATATTTATTCTTGGTACCAGTGTGCAAATCATTTACATGGCTGTGCTGTGATTCCAGCTATGTTTGAGACATCATCTTCAGAGCTACCACTTCCGTTCAACATGTGCTTTAGTTTAACAAACCTCAAACCAACAGAAGTAGCTCTTTCTCTAATACTGTTGTAAAGTAATGACTCATTTTCATTTGAGTGCTTCAGCATCCTCCAAGAAACATAATGCCTGGAAATTCTGTGCTTTGTGCATACCACATATTATACTCAATAATTACTATCCTCCTACTGCAAAGGAACTTGGTGGTACGTCAACAGGATCTTCAGATTTTTTAAACTGTCCTAATAGTTAGCAGATACATACTAATTTACAACATGTGAATTATCTAGTTGATACCTGCAATCACAGAGCTGCTTATGCAGTACAGGTCTTTTAACACATATCCTTAACTTGTATTATAATGGTAAAAATGTATAAGGTCAGAGGATAATCAGGAGAGGAAGAAAAGAGACAGTGAATGTAGGAAACAGGTGAAAAAAAATCTTTCAGGTCTTCTGATGCCACAGAGATGAAATGGATCTTGTATCTATATTCCTTATAGATACCAGAGCATAGGAAGATTGCAAAAAGGGGAAGAGAGGAGCTTAGTATCATTGTGCTAATCAGAGCGTATACCTTCCTATCCCTCTGCTTTCCTGTCCATACACTGGAGAAGGCACTAGCCTTACAAGATGAGAAGTGCTAGAAAAAAATATAGTGCTGCTTATAAACACTTGTAGTGTCTTGGAGATTCACATAAAGTATTGGAGGGTTGTATTCAAAGGCATTGGTGTTGCAATTAAACTTTATTCTTCTCTGACAAGTCAGGGTTAAGAAATGGATTAAATTTTTATGTTTGTAATAGGTTTGGCTTAGATGTACTGGTGTTCTCATCCATCCTCAAAATCTGTGGCGCTATAATCTGATGATGGTTGATTTTCTTTTACTGTTTCGTTATCCTTAAAGAGTGTTTTTGAGCTAATATGAAATTCTCAGAAAGCACAGGAAATTGTATGAAGTAATGAAAAGTTTTCCTCAAAGAGGGAAAATTCTCACATTGTATCTCTGCATGTGTCACTACAGGCTGCCTCTCCTGGAGAATCAAAATCCTGGTTGCCAGGATAGGAAAAACAGTCGAAGTTCTTCTGCCGCAAACCAACCACTATTTGGCTGTGTGCACAAGTCCATCTGCACACACTTCTTCACACATTTGGCTTTGTCTTCTTTTGAGGGGAAGGAACATAATTTTTGATGGTCCCTCCTTGACAGGGTATTGTAGGTCCTACTACTGTAGATCTTTATTTTTAAGCATCTACACACCTGAAAAATTTAGCTTAAACTATCATAGCCAAAGGATTGGTATCAAGTTCCTTTGTGATACCAGGGTAAAAATTGAGTAAAATACACAGTCTGCATGGAGAACAGAATTTCTAGGTGTCAGTTATATTCATGAACAGAGAGTGGGGGAAAAGGATCAAATCTCCTTGACTTTTATTAGAATTTAAACTCTTTAGTAGATTACATAATTTTGAAAATAAGACTTCGTATTCTAATTCAGCAGTCTTTGGAAATGTGTGTGCCTGTAGGAGATGGTTCCTGGGACATATCTATTCTCTTGCTTCTGATATTGCTCCTTAGCCACCAGAAGATGAAGCAAAGCCCTATCAATCCCTAGCTTTGAGTACAACTGTGGAGCTTGCCAACATCCACAAGATTCCAGTCTTATTTTTATCAGCCCTAACTTCCGAAACTTTCTTACAGAAGTGATAGCATTTAGCTAGGAAAATGAGTATTTATATGTGATCCATCATTTAGTGCCCGAGAGTTAATCTGCCGTTCTGGAGGTTTTAATGGAAAGTGGCTGATTTGGTGGCAGGAAGTCTAAGTTCTGACTTGACAAAGCTTTCTCTATATGCTTGGCCTTATGGGCACAAGAAATCACGTTGTCTTTGATTAAGTTATTTGAGAGTAAAGTTAAGCATCCGTGTTGAATGAAATAAGGCTTGCCCTAAGGAGAGAACGAGCTATGTTTCTTCATTGTAACAGCCTAAAAAATTGTAGCAAATTATTTAGGATTTTCTGAAATAATATCATCACTGATGTGTTCTTGGCATATGTCACCCTAAACATGATTGTGATGCAGGATGAGTCTTCAGTGAAGTGCTCTTAATATTAGATTGCATTTTCAGAAGCATGCAACCAAATCCAAGAAATGCATTTTAAATTACTGAAGTTTGCAATGGAGTACATAGGCTGAGCACAAGTAGGAAATCTACTGCATTATTAACACATACTCCATATCAGCTGTCATGTCTGCCTTGTTTCCCTGCTCACTAAACCAGCACTGCTCCAAAAAAGATACTTGTCTTCACCATGCTCCTCTTTGCTTTTCTGTTTTCTGTGTGGATTCCCTTCTTTCCTTGCAAGGACCTTTCCTTCCTTGTTTCATCATACTTCTTCTTTCGGCCCTCCTTTCTGTCTTCTTCCTCAGTTCTTGGACAGTCTGCACTGTCGCTGTACAGTGCCTTACTTTCCTCACTTCATCCTTCATCTCATTTCTCATTTCTATGGTTCTCTTGTGCTCCTTCCCCTCTCCCCTCCCCAAATTTCCCCAGGTTCCTCCAGCTTTTTAGCTCTTTTTTTCTTCCCACCCTCTGTCTCTCTTTAAAAATTTAATTGGCATGCTTTCTTCTAGCTGTCTTAGAAAGCCTTATTTTTTTTTCCTCTCTCTTTTCAACTTCTTTCCTGAATTGCAGTCACACCAGTTCTGCTTTCCTGACTGCAGAGTCATAGCAGCTGTGGTGCAGAATAGCATCTGAAAAGAAAATGCTAATAGGGGGTTTTATAGTGCACAGTAAAAGGCTCTGATTAAAAAAATAATAATGCTACACCTCAAAAGCTACCTCTAACCCAGACTATTGTTTCTTGAGAGCTTCCTTCTAGAGAATGTAGTAGCAAAGCAGAATCCATCTTCTCATGTGCAACCTACCTGCCTGTCATAAGCACAGGCAGTGCTTAAATTAGTACTTTTCTTCACAGAGAAGCAAAGAACCTAAGTGTCTGTATAATGGTATCTATCCTGTGTCTGATAACAAAATCATAATTAGAGTGTAAGGTAGTTTTATGGAGGGTTTGTTGGTGTGACAAGTACTGATCGTACATAGAAACATCTCACCAGATACTTTCAGACCAAATTGGTTCTGCAAACATTTCTCCATGAGCATTCATTAAAATCTATACATGAATTTGCTTCAACAGTAGTAATATTCCACTTATTTCAGCTTCCTGTGAGCATTCACACAGTTTAGTTGTCACAGATAACCAGTCTACACAGATATTAACCTGGGATAGGTAGTATTTCCATATATGAACTTTTATCTTCATAAGAGAAACATGGTCATCCAGCTAGGGACAAGAAATGCATGTCATCGACTCACCTGACCAATTACACCAAAGCAACTTATTTTATTCTAATATGTTTAAAATAATGCAGTAGTATGTAAATGATTTGAAAATCACCTCAGTGTTGAATATTTTTGTACAGTATAAAGAATACGACCATTTGCTGGCAGATTATCTGTAAACAGAAAACTACGTTAAAGTAAATATTTTCTCTAAAATTACTTACTCCTACAAAAAACATTAATGGAACAAAATTGAGAGTATTAGATGGACTTTCTTCTGTTAATTCTCCTTCTTGAAAGAAGATCCTCAGATGATGAAGCAACTTTCTGTTTTTCCTTCTTTTTTTCTTAAAACATCAGGCAATTTTCCTGGAAAAAAACCTCAGAAAAAATGTTGCCTATGGAAAAATGTACCATTTAGAAAATATTTTATGTGCTACAAAATATATCTGATTGTCACTTCAAGGCTTAGCCCATAAAAATTTCCTCTGTCTTGATCCCAGTTAAAGAAAAGGAGTCTTAACAGGGTCTTCTAGGACAAAACTAAGCTTTCATCTGCCACCAGCCCTATCCCACCCCAATATCTTTTTTTGCTGACAGATTTTAACCTGCTCTTCTTGCATGCTTGGAGCTCCTTGAGTTGAAGAGGATTTGGTGGCCTGCAATGAATGCAAAACTGAGGCCAAGCCATGGAAATAGATGACAGCTGGAAGTTAGGAGGCTTTGTTCTTGTCCTATCAGTGACTGAACTGATGGGACATGAACCACGGCAAGGGGTTTGAGGTGGCCTGATCTGTGAAATGGACCGTACACTGGAACACCACCTTCCTTTGTGGAGTGCTCTGGGAGACCGAGGTGGAAAAGGCTCTAATCGACTTCTTGCAGGAGTAGTTTTCACTGGCTCAGTGGGAGCTGTTTGCACACAGACGCCATGGAGTAAGTTGCTAGGTGTTTATTAACTGAGCCTGAAAAAGGAGGGGAAGGGGAAACAAAATCCACTGACAGGAAAATGCTGGTTAAAAATACCACCCCCACCAGAATACCACCTCCCCTCAGCTGGGGGAGCTGGGATTGAGCAAGGTCCTTGTAACCTGTCTGGTAAGTTTTAAAGGATGTTTTCCCTCTCTGTAACTGGTTGGTGTGTATGTGTGTTAGGAAACAGTGATTAAAATATTCAGTCAAGGGCTTAACCCTTGATTGTTTCTCTGTTCTGACCCCCATTTAGTGAAAAGCTCCATGGTAGGGGCTCAGAGGACATTGTGGGTCACAGCCGAGTCCCTGTTGGACACCTTTTCCATCCTGAGGTGCAGACTGGCCATGCAGACTTCCTTCTGTGGGCTTTGGTGGCATGCAAGGCGAGAGATCATTTGGGATGAATAGAGCCCTTGGCCTGTCGTTTAGGCCATCCAGCCGCTCTCTGTGTTCTTTGTCAGGGCCAAACAAGCTCCATATCATTACGCTGGCATTCGCTTGCCCAGTCTCATTATTAGGTGCATTAGCTGTGGGAACTAAATCCATGACAAAAAAAAAAAAAAAAGAGGGGGTGGAATTGGCACACACAAAAAAAGGCTTTCCCAGCTCAGGCTAACAACTTGTGCCTATTAACTAAAAACGATCATTAGAAAGTTCCCCTGCAGACTTAAAGCTTCAGCAAAAGCTTGTTTCACGTATGCACTTGCCCTGTTACATGAACACATAACCAGCCTTAAAGAAACATAGCCTCCAATGCTTGGATGGGGACTAGGCAAGGGGCTTCCAGACAGGCATCGCATTACCTTTAAAAGAAGGCTCATTTCTTTTTTTGTGGCAATAATGCCTAAAAAATACTGTGCCAATAGGAAATAATAAGTGTATGGCTTAAAAAGGAGAAAGATATTAAAGGACAACTGTGTTACGTTGGCTTGGTCATTGAAACAGGAAAACAAGTGGTTTCATGGGGCTTTATTTTTTTGTTACAGCAACCTTTCATACAGGTCAAACCACAGAAAAATTCATTGAATTCACAGAATCACAGAATCGCTTGGTTGG
>NW_010173747.1:52323-53112 GCF_000695765.1 Mesitornis unicolor | reverse complement strand
CATTAGCGTACAGGCATTTCAGAGAGTGAGAGTCCAAAGAAATAGATAGCTTGGAAAACTCACCCAAGGAGGAGCTAACGGGCTGGGCTTGGTGATTAAGTTTATTGCCTGGCTCTCTTTTAACTGATAGCATTAAAATGCCCACAAGCTGGTAAACAATCAGCCTCATCTCTGTTACAGAACAGCATCAAGAAATATCTTCAGTCATGACCTAGAAAAGCAAATGGGGTCCTAAACCTCTAAGAGAACTGAAGTGAAATTACAGAAGAGGACACTACAGTGACTCAGGGAAATGTTTCTGCCTGGCAAATCCCTATTACATGGTGGGAGGCCCAACAGTTAAGAGAGAACATTTAAAACTAGACAGGAAGAGCACTAGAAAATGAACAACATAGACCTGGGAAAGGGATCATCAGCTTAATTATTGTTTCTGTTCTCACACATTTTGCACTTGCCAGCATGCTTTGGGAAGATAAATGAGTAAGGTCTTTCCCATCTATAGCTTACACAGTGCGGTAAATTTTCATTAGAGGTTTATAAACCTGAGCTTGCAGGAAAAAGGGATTCCAGAAGATGTCTGAATGCTACGAGGCAATTCTGCAACGTGGGATTTAAACCTATTTTGCCCCACGTAAGAAACTTGACTGGGTGACAACTGTGGCATTCTTTCTGTCAGCATAAAAAAAGATCTGAGAATTCACTGCACATTTTCCAGGTCTGTGAAAACCTTTGGGATTATGCTGGAGGAAAGATTTAGTTATGTTTCTATGGAAACCATAACACTTATAT
>NW_010173747.1:35282-52292 GCF_000695765.1 Mesitornis unicolor | reverse complement strand
AAGAGTGTGACACTGTATCTCATTCAAGGTGAGTCACCTCCAGGATAACTCATTGATAAACTTCCAACTGGTTTTTAAAGCCTGGGAGGACAGTAGTGGATTTCTTACACCTCTAATAGGAGTGAGACTCAGCAGGTACCGCTGGATAACTACTTAGCACCACAGCATAGGTGCTATAATCTCACATGGAAAGTTGCAGTCATTTGGCTAGACTTGAAAGGAAATTTTTTTTCAGGTAGATCATACAGTAATGATTTCCTAAGTTTATGTCTTTCTCACTTATCCCCTATTTTATACATGTGTAACTTCACTGACTCCAGTGTGACCCTGAGGAGAAGCACAGCTATGTTTTTTCATAAAACAATGAAGTGTTCCCAGTTGTTTATTTGCAAACACCTAGAAGTGGTATTTTCTTCACTTTGTTACTGCTTTTCCCGAGATGAAAGTCTCCTTTGAAAATAGCATCCTTCCAGTACTTAAAGGGGGCCCATGGCAAAGATGGGGAGGGATTCATCAGGGCAGGTAGTGATAGGATGAAGGATAATGGCTTAAAACTGGAAGAGGGCAGATTTGGACTAGATATTAGGAAGAAATTCTTCACTGTGAGGGTGGTGAGACACTGGCCCAGGTTGCCCAGGGAAGCTGTGGATGTCCCCTCCCTGGCAGTGTTCAAGGTCAGGTTGGATGGGGCTTTGAGCAGCCTGGGCTGGTGGGAGGTGTCCCTGCCCATGGCAGAGGTTGGACTGGATGAGCTTTAAGGTCCTTTCCAACTCAAATCATCCTATGATTCTATTAAATTAAGAGTTTTATCCCCTTGATACTGCTCTTCTCAGTTAATACACAGAAGTTTCTGTTGCATTGAAGCACAAAAACTGTAGCTGGCAGGACTCAGAATTCATTTTTTCTTTTCTCCTCAGAAAAGATGATGTTAAAATCACCTTTTAGAATATATTTCATGTTTACCCATTGACAGAAGTCCCATCCATGTTGTGGATGCTATAGCAATAAACTAAAAATAGCAATGCTGGGCTTATTTGATAATCACGATATTGGCAAAAGCTGAGAAGGAATTTTGCTTTCTAAATCACTTCAGATTATCTGACCATAAAAAGTTCACTGACGTGAAAAAAATTACTGGAGAGAGTAGCAAGGATTGAAAGGTATTCTAGACACAACATCAGACTGGGGGATTTTTTTTTTAATCCATTCTTACTAATTGAAAAAGTACAATAGTTAAAATATTTTTTGATAGCATGGAGAGACATTGTCCTTTAGGGTATGAGTGGCCCTTTCTGGATTTTAACCAGGCTGATAATTTGCATTTTTGTCAATGAACTTCTAGGTCATTCACAAAACAGCTGCAGAATGCTCCCTCTGAGAAAGAGATCAGCAGAAACACGAAGGGGATATCTCAGACCTGTTTAGGGCCTGATGCTGAAAAGACTCATGCAGTAACCGAACTTCGCATGTTGTCATGTTCCCTCTGAAAGCATTGTTTTCCACAGACTGAGTTGATAAGCTCATGAAAGTGTTCTTGCAGCACCTTCACTTGTGTTCTCTGCTAGACAGCCACTAAAGAGGCCATTGATGTCCATCATGATGGTTTATGTTCATGAAGAAATGCACCAAACCACCACTATTCCATCACTACCATTGAACTGGTTTTGAGTGATTATAAGAAGCAGCTGTTACTCTTTGCTGGAGATGCCCAGTTCTTAGTGCAGCCAAATGTCATCAAATTAGTTGAATTGTTGCAGTAGTCATCAAACCTCAGCAAGCTGCACTGAGCCAGTCTGTGTTGTAAGTGCTATGAGCTGATTGAGGTATACCAAGTTTTGCTCTGGTAGGATATGGAAAGGGCAGAAATCATGCACTAAAAGAGAAAGTCTCTAAGAAAGGTTCCTTATTACCTGCTCAAGAGAAATATCATTCCTATACACCTGCAGTTGCCACTTTGCTATTAATTGTGTTTCTGAACTGCCAGAGAGCACTTTCCCTGGGACCTCTTGGCTCATTCAGACTCCCCAGCTTTCACTGAGCCAGGGAGGTACCTTCTACCCCTCTTCCTTCCTGGACAACAGCTAATATTTCTAGCTGGAACCTGGGCTGCCTCAGAGAGGCTCCAGTTCTGTAGAGATGGCGATAAAGCGGTGAGGTACAAAACAAAAAGTTAGGATTCAAAACAACACCATAGATATGCAGTCCTGTGGGACAAGGGCATACCCACAGGAGCAGTGTTGAGGGGAGGATGGAAGCCAGAATTCTGTCCTTCATGAAGCACCTCTCCAAGGCCCTGCTGTTCTTCTCTTCATGACCCATAGGTTAATATTCTCTGCTGCTCACATTCTGCAGCAACTTTTCCAAATAATTATACTCAGAAAATTCTAAAACAGATGCTTTTTAGTTGTTTGCTCAGTGGCAATCATGCTAGTAAGTTAGGGCTGGCTTTAAGGGCTAGCAGAGATAACTACGACAGATTGAGCTTGAGCCGCACATCTCCATCCTGTATGGCATTAGCAATCATATGTGGCTAAAGCATCTTCAGATATTTTCTCTGCATCTCACAAAAACTGTGAAGTTACGCTACAGAACACCTGTGATGGAGGGAGTATTTATTTTCCTCATGCAGCGAAAACAATGCAAACATGAAGGCTAAGATTTCCAAGGTCCACTTTCTAGAAGCAGACTTAAACCCTGGTTCACTTGAGCACCACTAACAGCAGCTTTGTTCTGGACCTGATTCAGTCTTACTGAATAGAAATGGATTTTAAAAATTGCTTCTGGAAAGCTCTAGACCTGCTGCTTCTGCTGCCCTCTGGGGAGCTGTGCCATATACATGTGTATGGGTGGAAAACTCTTCTTTGCCTTCCACACGTCTACTCATACTCCAGCCCCAAAATCGCCACATTATCAGTAGATGCAGGCATAATCCTTGCTTGATCCTTGGTCTTGTCACTGGTCCCATTGTCATCCCACAGGAACTGGCTGGCAGTTCTTTGGCACCATGATCCTGACTCCTAGATATGCCAGAGACACACAGTGAATTTTGAAGCCACATAGCTGTAGCTACTCACAGTTCCCAGCTATGCACAGTTTCCAGCTATGTGCAGCTTCAGCCACATCAGATCTGGGGCACTTTCCTGATGCATTTATACCTTTGTTTCATTTGAAAGAGTTTTATTCCTCCACCCCAAATGCCTCTTCACTTAGTTCAGGACACAGCTTGAGCTTCTAAATTGTAGTCCCACCCCAACTTTTTTGTATATGACCCATGATATGCAAGTGTGCCGTCAGAGGAGGTCTAGCTGGAAGTATTTCATCAGTTTTTACATGAAAAAAATGCCCATTTAGATTTTGAAATTGCTGATAAATATGTGAGAAAGTACATGAAGAGAAGGCAGTATTCCCTTTTCCAAACCTTTCTTTGAACAACTCTCATTTGGAGTGTCTATTCACACACGAATATGAAGCTATGTTACACCCAGCATAACACAGAATCATAAAAGGTCAGTTTTGCTGATGATGTGAATAATTGTCCCCTCAGTGCAAACTCAAAATTTAACTGAATCATTCATTTGCAGAGAAGCAGCAGATGTTCAGAACTTTCCAGCTTGGCCTAGCCCCCAGAGAAGAAATGTGCAACATGAAGTTCAAGTGTTTCAATTATCTACATATACACATGCATACACATAGGAAAACAGGCACTGCTTCTTGAACAAGTCACTCCAAAGAAAAATAATTCCTTCTTTTAGGCACTTCAGGTCAGCAATGATGGCCATTTCAAGAATTGACTCTCTTAGAAACCAGCTTTACCTGTAGAACAGAGATACTGCCAGACTCCTTTCCCCACACATGACTGGCTGCACACACAACTTAGCTTCACACAGCATAGCTTTCCAAGATACACAACCTCCTCAAATGCTGAGGGAAAAAAAGCACTTGAAATGCCACTTTGCCACAATTGCTGGTGACACTGATCATACGATCCTGCAGTATAAAATACTTGAAGTTTTTGCTTGTTCTACTTGCTCTGGTGGAAAGTGACCAGTAGTTGGCTCTCTAAGACTTGTGTGAAGTGCATGGAGATGCTTCTGCCTGAGCAAAGGGATTCCCCAGGCTTTGGAAGATGGTGCAGACAACGTCACCACGATTCCCGCTCACTTTCATTGGATGAAGTCTGGGGGTTTTAGACCAGTGAAGCTATATTTATGTTTATGTCCACAAATCTTACCTTACTAATAATATGGGACGGTCAGTTCGCAAGCTGAAATGATCCCTATCTCATAGGAAATTGGAAGTCAAACAACCGGATCCAAATTAAGATATATCCATGTGCGGGGTATGGAAACACAGTTATTTTGGAAGGTAAGTTTCTATGTGGTCACCGTTAACTCCAGTTAACTGTGATAGCAACAGAATACAGTTTTAATTTAGTTTAGTTCAGCTTATTAGAAAAAGGTTGCTACTTCTGCATGGTTTGTTGTCTTTTTTTTTCTACTAAATACTAGAGCTGAGGGATTTGAGTGTTTACAGAGAGCTGAATATATGACAAATGAGGATTTTTTCAGAAACTCCCAAATGGAGATAGAAGTTCCTTGAAGCTAGCAGTCCTTTGTATTTCAAGTGCTGACTGGGCTGATTTTACAAAATAAGCATTTCTTTAAAAAAACTGTTGCACAGTTTAAATGTCTGCCATCAATAGGAGGACAGAAATCAGTTAAAGGATCACCTAAAAAACACCAATTTATATTTTAAAGTCTCATCTTAAAAGGTTAAGAAATAAATCAAATTCTGAGATTAAATAAATCAGAGCTATGCAAAGTTGCAGCAGAAACTCTGGCTGGAAAGTGTCATATTAATTTTTTAAAAACAAAATCATTCAAATCCAGGAATCTTTCCAAGATGTCTTCTTGCACCACGGAGGCTTTGGTAAGTGCATCACTTGAAATAACTTTGAATGATGCCATTGGAGATGTACCAGTTTACTCCAGCTACACCTCAGGAAGCAGAATATGGGAAGCAACACCCTGTACAGTACAGACAGAGTCATGGAAATGTTTTATTCTTTGTGTGGTTGCATCCTAAGTTCTGTATGGCTGGCTTCTCTGCTCATCACCCACCACTTGGAAAATGCCTGTGTTGTCAAAAATGGTGACTGGGAGGCAAAATTACACAGGCATCATGAGAAATATCTATATGCTTTAAAACCAGCATTGGAGAATATTACCAAACACAAAATATCCAATGACTGCTGTTGGCTTTGCCAGTAAAAATAATACTCATCACTCTCCTGACTCAGAGAAACTTTTTATTGCAGCAAGCATTAGGTAATGAGCGCTGCCACCAGAGACAGTGCAGAGAGTTAGACAGACCAGTGATCTACACATAAGCAAAGCCCTGATTTTTTTATCAAAACCTTTTTAACGAAAGTACATAACATGTTTCTTCTATTCTTTTGTCTGCTATATTCCATTCTTCCAACCTGGTATTCTATGACTCTATGAAAATACAGTTATTACTTGAGTATTTTTGAGATAAGTGACAGGAAGAAAATTTCAGGTGGATGAAGAGCCAGAGGGGTGATGGCTGCCGTGCATGTGTTGAGCAGAAGATGTGAACTGGCAGAAGGAACCTACATCCATCAGTGTTGTGCTGCTCCATGTGGCTGTGATCTTGGACACAAAACCCTCACAGGCCATCCAGTCACCCAGAGAATGACAACACCACAGCCCTGCCTTGTTTCACATACACAGAGCTGCATAATGCATTGATTTGAGGGAACAGCAACAGTTACCCTTCCTAAAAGGTGCTCAGAGAAGCAATAAGACTTCTTGAATTCTTGCCAGAAAGGCTCAGTGGCTCAAGATATTAGGGTACAATAATGATCTCCAGGCATGATTTTTCCTCAGATCTAAAGTTCATTCTTTATATTTAGCACATCAGGACAAGAAAATAACTTCAAGCTTATCCAGCAAATTGGAGCATAAAAAATGGGTGAACGACATAGAGTTTATTTTTAATTTGGATTCTCCCCATTCTATTTAGAGCATAAAGCCCAAAGGCAACAAACAAAAAAGTAAGTCTCATGAAAATGAGTTTTGCATTAACAGCTGGGTGAGCCAGTGGAACACACGATGAAGCAGCAACGAGGGAGGTCTGAGGTGCTACAGGTGGGCCCAGCTGGCTCCAGAGCCACACTTAAGTGAATGCTCAGTGTAAGCACACTTTCTAAGGCAGGAGCTCAGGTATGATCTAAAAGATTGCTTGTAAAAAAATATGTACCAGTCTTCAGGCAACTAAAGTTAGGAGTGAGCAATGACACCAAACCTTTGACTATTCTCATGAGCCCACCTAAATTTCCATTTCACTCGATTTATCTCCCATTGGTAATTTTCTCTTTGGTCAGAAACCTCAAGTAGACCCAAACTAACATTCTTCTCTGTCATGTCAACAGATCAAATATTTCAAACAAGGGAAAAACGGACAGAGCAAACCTGAAAAAAACTCACCAGTCAGAGGAAAAAAAAGTTGAGAAAACTGTTCTCCAGCTTTGAGCAATCGTCAGAGTTTGGGAATTTTCACAGTGATAGACCAGCAATTACATGATGTGATGATTTTTGAGAATATAATAAGCTTCAGTAACTATGACAAGCCATGCTAACATAGTGGTAGCTGTAAAAGGCATCATCATCTAAGACATTGGCTGGTACAGCAAGACGAAAGCAGTCAAAACGTTACAGGCACGTCCAGTATAAAGTTAGAGCCAAGCTTTACTGATGCTTCATTTGCTGTGGGATATGGGATGAGTAGGCAGTGATGAGTACAGAGCAAGTGCTCATTTACAGCAGAAGAACTTCACATTGTTGAGTGCTGTGTCATCCTTAAGCCCCTGTGGGGGCTCCACCTTGGTCTGGAGACCACATATGTTGCAGCTTTTGCTCCATGGGCCAAAGCTACCCCACGATAGTCCATCACCTACTAGCACAGTTGCGTCCGAGCATGTGAACTGGATGTTGTTGGCTGCTGTGTCATCACCTCCTCCTTGGGACATCTCTGTTCTCAGAGAGAAGGAGACCAGGTAGCCTCCAGGGCAAATCTGGAAGCTGGTCCAGGTACCCCATCTGGCAAAAGAGCAGACAGAGGAACATCTGGCCTCTGCAAACCACTGCGAAGTGCTTCTTCTCCTTACCCTGCTGCCTTCAAACTTAACACTTCCTTGCCCACAGCAGTGACCAGCGCAATGTCCTGCTGCAGCCTGGGGTCCCTTACTTTCTCCTTTGTTTTTTTTAATTCCCTTCCAAGGGTGTAATTTTCTCTTTATTGATATGTTATCAGAAAAACACCAGGAAGCAGGAGACTGGATAGTTACAGTTCTTGTGGAAACTCCAAGGACAGCCTGAGCACATTTTATGATGAGCCCTAAACCCATTTGACAAGTACACACCAGACAGCAGTCACTGTCATCTGGAGGTGCAGTGCTGCTTGCTACAGCAGGGCCAGGGCTTCACCCAAACAGTTTCTAAATGCATGGCTAAAAACTCCTTTTCTTGCATTTGCCCCAAGTGTTGCAAATTCCCAAAGAAGGACTCTAGCCCTAGGACTATACTTCGGGTATTCACGGTGCCCTGCAGAAATTTCAAAAGCAAACAGAAGGCAACAGTGTGAAGTAACCGTGTTTAATTACCCTAAAAATGAATGAACAAAAATCCCGAACACCTATTTTAAATTGCTTTATACTCCAGCACGGGACCCCTGCAAATGGTGACACCTATGGACATTATGTAAGCGGGTGCATGACAAACAAGGGAGAAGTCAAAGTGCTACTTACTCCCCCACCAAGGACTCGATGACTGAGTCATCCTGACAATGCAGGCGTATGCCATTCAGAGCTGTGTCGTCTCTTCCAAACTGGGCGGGCTCCACCTGCAGCAGAAGACACAAGGAGGGAGGTAAAGGCAAGGGTGAGAAGAGGCAGGAAAAGTCCTTTAAGTGCCAGTTGTAGACAGTCCCAACTCCTTTCTGTAATGAGAAAGAGAAAATATCTTGGGAAGCACACAGGAAAAGATGTCTGTCACACTGGGAAACTGCAATGTACCTATATAACCCTTCTAACATGTTCTCCATTGTGTTTCCTAACTATTTCTGACCCAACGAGTAAGGCAGAGACTCTGAGTCCCAGGAGAGATGCTGGAGGAGACTGCCTCTCCTCCTGACTCCAACAGCAGATTTTGACACTGACGTGGCTTCTCCCAGCAACATCAGCTACAGAGATACCGTGCATCTGCCAGCACAACTCTAACTAGATTGAGAGCAAACCAAATCTGGTGGTAGCTCTGTTTTTGCTGTATCAAATGGGAGACCTCTTGTCCTAAAAGAAAAAAAACCACAAATTTTTCTTTACTGGTATAACTACAGTGGCAACATTTTCTAGGCTAAATTTTCCAAAAGTCTCCTAGTTTTATGTACAGACTACCATACTCAGGAAGAGGAAAAACTCTGCAGGAAGTCCTTAGGCTCTGGAGAAGTCCCTCCTGGGAGGTGGATAGCTGTAGACCAGGATACAGGGACAGGAGATGGCTTGAACTAGGGAGAAATTTACCTTCAGAGCAAATCCATTGGCATAACCATAGCGGCAAAACCGCTTACTCCCCCACTTGCCCCAGTGGCTTCCATTAGGCACAGTAAGGACGGAGGTATATTCACGCGCCCCTGTGCCTGGAGTGCAGAGGGAGAGGAGCAGGACAAGGGTGGCTGGCATGAGGAGCTCCATCTCTTGCACTCTGCAGCTGCTGAAGGAGAGCTGCTGTACGGACAGGGGAATTTATACCCTGTCAAGGCAGCTTGCCTTTCCCCAGCAGTCCCTCAACAAACAACACAGGAACAATAGTGTCCACCTGGGCAGTGACACAGCACTTGCTGACCTGCTCACAGTGCCCATGAGGAGCTCCGTGGGAGCTCAGAGAGCTTGACAGCCAATGCGTGACAGATGCTGTGGCTGCAGGGGTATCCACCATCACTGAAGGGCCATAGCGAGGCCTGAGTACTCCTTGCAGTGCTCAGGGTGCCTGTGGAGCAACTTGGCAGAGGGTTGATATCAATCCCTGCTGCTGGCTATGCATATACTTAGCCATGGGGATGTTGTCTTTTGAGAGAAACTGTCATGAGCATTTCAGTTATTGCTAGATGTCTGGTAGGACAGGAAAAACTGTACAAAGAAACACAAGGGACCTGGTCTGGAAGAAAGTATAAGTAAACTCAAAACTTTTGTTTCCCAGCACCTTGTGCTGAATAGAATTCCTGGAAAGCTTGACATATGCGTAGGTTATTTGTGGTTTCAATGTATTTTTTTTTCCACTGTCGTATTTGACTCAATAAAAAACACTGTGCTTTGCTTTGTGACAAGCGTAACAGAAGTCAGGCATGCTGGGATGCCCACAGCTATTCTTGGGGATCACTGACATGTTCACTGAGGGAAGGTGAAAGGCAGGGTTTCTAGGAAGGTGATACTGAACTTGGGCTCACAGTCTTTGAAACATGCTTTCCCCCATGAGACCTGAGCAATCACAGTTGGTGAGCCAGGTGTGTTTGCTCAGGCAAGGTCACACTGTGGCAGCTGGGGACACCCAGACCTGCCCTTGGCTGCACATGAATGGAAAGGCATCAGAAGGATCCCCACATTCACTCCTTTATTGCTGGCCTGAAGCCATCACCCTTGGCTGCTTCACCTCTGGCAGCAGTGGTGCAGATCCACAGCCTGGCAGGACCCACCTCCCCCCAGACTCTGCTCTGATCAGGGATTCTCACCTCTTCCCAGCCCCAGAGGGAGGATCTCAGGAAGGGGTGAGCCCAGAGCAAGACAGGGGAGAGGGGTGAGGCGGGAGAGGGGTGAGGCAGGAGAGCGGTGAGAAGGGATTTGGCCATGAGAAATTACTCCTATGCACACTTCAGAGGCTCCGAAGAAAACAGAAGGGGAGGATGAGCACGCTCACTCTGGGACTTGGGAAATATCGCTTTCCCCATTCATACCCAGAGAAACTGCCTGGTAACCTGAGGTGCCAAGTGAGATGCCTTGAACTTGATTTCAGAGTACATGGCATAGATAGTACTTAGATAGCTATGTACAAAGCAGAGCTGCCATTGATTTTTGCTACCATGTAATGGTGCTTTTTGGGGGACGATGCTTCAAAAAGTTTTCTAAGATCAGCTTACCTAAAACATCAAATTAAAAATCTCAACAGTGGTGGGATCCAAACCTCTTACTGACACATGTACCCTACTTTCTCACTCCCTCTCCTGTATTTTAATATTCTTGAAATAATGGTAGAAGACAATTTTAAAGAACATTGGCAAACTGATGAATTTGATTAATAAGACTTGACTACAGTAAAATGATTATGATAAACGGTATTTCATCCTCTCATTATTCATCCAGCTAAATACCATTACTTTTGCAGAGGAGCATAAAAATGAAGCCCTTACTTTTCCGCTTTTATAAATACTTTTACAGAAGAATATAATACTTAGTACATTAATTTTATAAAATTATTTTTTATGTTAAGAAATATTTAAAATCTATATGAAACATGGAAACTAAATTTACATCTATAACATAGAAAATCATACATCATACACAATTTGCTTTAATTTATGTTGTTATTGGAAAAATTATACATTAGCGACTCCTGAAAATTAATTAACTTCTGATTTTTACCCTGAAAATACCACACACTTGGGAATACAAACTTTATTTGGCACTGTTGTATGTTGTCTTTCTCATATTCTCAGTTTCTCATATTCCTGTCTATTTTCTGCTGCCCAAAGGACAATGATCCATTGGGAGGCTTTCCAGACTGCCCAGCCTCTTCCTACAGCTTTTGCAAAGCACAGCAAACTGTGAAGTCAGGCAAGACCACACCTGCTTCAATTTTCTCCCTCCTGTTTCAGTCTCCAGCAACTCCGCTCTTTATTCACAGCCCGCGTACCTCCACCCTGCTCCTGATGGTCTATCAGGAGCTCTGCAAGCCCATGGAGATCCTGAGGTATTTCAGTGCAGTACTCTGTTTGAGTTCTGAAGATGGCCATGTACTAGGGTCATTTCTGGGTTTTAATCCTTTAAAACTGTAAGTACTGGACATTTTTGAAACATAATAATTAATATTATTTCTGTGGCAGGCACAGAAAAGCAGTTCCTTTCACCTCCTCTACTATGTGTTTTGTAGAATTCCCTGCAAAAGATTAAATATACTAATTTAGAAAAAGTTTGAAGTTTCTTTTATCAACAAGACACCTGAGGAGGAACAACCCCATGCATCACTACATGCTGGGGAACACCCAGCTGGACAGCAGCTTTGCAGGAAAGGACCTGGTGGTCCTGGTGGACACCAGGTTGTACATGAGCCAGCAGTGGGCCGTTGTAGCAAAGAAACCAAATGTTGTCCTGGGCCACATCAGGAAAAGTCTTGCCAGCAGGTCAAGGGAGGTGATCCTTCCCCTTTATTCAGCTCTGGTGAGGCCACAACTGAAGTACTGTGTCCGTTCTGGGCTCCTCAATATGAGAGGCATGGACATGCTGGAAAGAGTCCAATGAAGGGCCACAAAGAAGATTAAGACACTGGTATATCTCTTCTATGAGGAAAGTCTGAGAGAGCTGGGACTGTTCAGCCTGAAGAGAAGGCTCAGAGAGGACATCTATAAATACCTGAAGGGAGGGTGAAAAGATGACAAAGTGAGGCTCTTTTCAGTGGTACCCAGACATAGGACCAGAGTAACGGGTACAGACTGAAACACAGGATGTTCCTTCTGAACAGCAGGAAACACTTTTTTGCCCTTAGGGTGACTGAGGACTGGCACAGGTTCCCAGGGAGGTTGGAGATAGATAGTCAAAAGCCATCTGGACACGGTCCTGCGCAACTGCCTGTAGGTGACCCTGCTTGAGCAGGCGGTTGGAACAGGTGATCCCCAGAGGTCCCTTCAACCTCAACCATTCTTTGACTGTGATTCTGTGAACTGGAACAGAGATGTCAACAGGAACAACAAAGCAGGATAAACCCCCATGAAGATCATCTCAGTGTTGTGTTTGAATGAGTTGTAGGAAGTGCTGAAGGCAGCAAGTGCCCAGGAATGTAAATCACACAGCCTGGCTCTGTCAAACCTCTTTCATCTGCAGCTTGGGATGAAGATGAGACACTCCATAGGTAACTGCATCCTTCAAAAAACCACACTATCTCATGGAAACAGTGCATCAGCAAACCCAGAAATCACACCTGTTGCCAAAGAAACATGAAAGAGAAGTAATTAATCTATTTTAGTCTATGAAAGTACAACTAAGCAAAGGGTTGCATTATTTAGAAACAAGTGGGATTGTGAATAAATGTAGACATCTACAGCACATATGTCTCCATCTGAAATAATCATCATGGGCTCCTGTGGCAGATGCACCCACCCTACTAAAGACCTGAGAAAGACCCAACAAAAGCAGTGCTAAAGTTTCTGGCCCTGGTGGCGCCAGGACTGCCTCCCCCCTCACAGCTCATGTCTGGTCCACACAGTGGGGGTCAAAGGTGGGAAAGTTGGGGTCCTCAGCCAGTAGGGGCTGACATGACCATGTATTGACCACAGATCAGATTCGACCAGGGTATAAATGGGGCCCTGCCGGAGGACTCATTACAGTCGGTCTTCCTCGGAGCAGCGGGTCTGCAGTTGGGGACTCTCCTCTTGAGTTGGGACGCCACTTAAGGTAACTTCTCGAGATTGAGAGCCCTCCCTTTTTGGTGAGTGAGTGAGTGCACATTTTGGATCGTTTGGCCAGAAACTTCAGAATTCTTAACTCAGCCGTGTCTGGTAATATTCCCAACCAGCATATTGACCCTGTATTTGTTGAATGTCAGTGGGATGTTGTTTTGGTGAATGAAGTTTTGTCTGCTTCATTTCAGTTGCAGATTGAAGCTTGTTTGAGTTCATTATCTGTGTGCGTGTAGCCATTTTGGTGCAATTCCGTGACAGCTCCCTTTATAGCTGCTGAGAGAGACAATATGACGACAATAGGGAGAAACAGATACCTTCACATGAACCTCTCCCTAAAAATACCCATTCATCTCTGCTGAATACAGGGAGGCATGATCCCCATCTGGACTAGTCTTTCTTACAACCTCAGTCTCTTTTATAGACTTTAGTAGGCTAAAAACAGTAGTGCTGAATTAGAATTAGTTTTCAGTAATATGGGCAAATGTTTAAGAGAACATGAGTAATCATGTTATGTGCTGTCTGGTCCTCATTTTCTCATTTGCTAAATTGACTCAGATTAATAGAAAATAGAATAGCAGGAAAAATGCAAGTGAGAGACATCAGAAGTGAGACGAGAGTCAGGATTTTCTAGATAAATGGGAAGGGAAAGATACTTTACAGCAAACAGACTAAGTGTAGCTATTTCTCAGATGTAGGAGGAGGTAGTTTTGCCTTAGTGATGGGATGTATGGAAGTGCTGCACTCTGAGGTGGTGCTCCTCTTCTTGTGAACTTGTTTTCAGGCAGTTTCCCACCTGCCTATGACCTCCAACTTCCATATAAAACTTTTCCTTGGAAACTTAGACAATTTAGTTATCTTATCTACTAGGATGAGCATCCATTAGTGTTTTTGAACACAGAAATTACAATCCTTACAGTTTCTCATATTTTTTTATTTCTGATATATATCATACATATATTAATATCATACATATCATACATATATCAAACATAGATCAAACTTACTTCATCTATGAATTATGCAAGTCTTCTTTCTATAGCCTTATTTTTTATTTGTTCATTGTAATTCATGTTTACAATGACTAATACTGTTTTAATACATTCTTGTTGAAAGCCTAACTGCCCTACAGTGGGAGCTCTCAATTTCTTTTGGCTTCTGATTCCTGTCTGGGAGCCAGCATGCCAAAATTGCTTATTTTTGCCAGAGTGTGCCACAGAACATTCCTCTCTATAGATGAATCTGAGACATAGAAACTGAAGAAGCATAACAAGACAGCTACTCCATGTCTGCAGCTCTAGGGCAAGACCAGTCCACATCTAAGTGTTCCCATAGGATGAAGGATGCTTGTCCAATCTGTGCTTAAAAACTTCCAATGATGAACACACCACAGAACCATTAAGTAATAAAGTCTAGTGCTCAGCTGTCCTTACTGTTGGACTGGCTCTCCTAACATCTGCTGCAATGTAAAACTACTGTTTTTTCTTGTTCTTAATAATACAGTTCATCTGTTTCTTCCCTCCACAACCATTTACACATATGAAGACTATCATCACGGTCCTTTTCAGTCTCGTCTTCCTTCTAAACAATCCCAATTGTTTCAGTCCTACTGCTTATATATTTTTTTAGATCTGGTATTTTGTGGGGTTGATTTGAGGATATAATTTTGCTCTCTTCTATCAGTAGGTTCACATGTTCCTTGAATTTCATAATCCAAAACGGTACCAAGTATCCCAGCTAAAGTGAACCAAAACACCAAGAAGGATTATTCAGCGTGGCTGGAACGTTGCACTTTTGTTTATGCGTTCCAGTACAATTTCTGTCATTTTCACAACAGTGTGACAATGTTATCTCATGCTTAGGTTATGATCCACCAGACTCGGAGTTGCTACAGAGGATCCCTCCCTTTTTCCTTCATACAAAACTAGTTTCAGTATTACTTGATGTCTGCCATGCTCACAAGAACTGAAAAAAAATTAAAAGTCCACTTGTAATTGGGATCTTATTGTGATTTCCACATTCATGGGATGGCCAGCAAGCAAATCAAACGTCCTTAAGAAACCCATTGAGTGGAAAGCAAGCAGAGACCATGGATAGTAATCAAGAAATAGTTTTGCTCATGTGTCATGGTTGTTTAAACTCCTTGCACCAAGGCATTCACTTGTTTTCCTCAAGGCTGTGTTAGGGGACAGAATCAGCAGAAAAGAATGTTCAAGTAAGGTACAGAGAATAGAAGCTGAAAAAGCAGGAGTATCTGCTCAGGCAGGATTGCACAAGGGCAGCCAGGGATGGAGGGCGGTGCTGTCTGGCTGCAGCCCAGGTGTGCTGGGAGGAGGTGGAGGGAAGCAGTGAAGAGAACAGCTGGGGCCTGCAGATAAGGCCATAGCAGACAGCTCAGTCCGTTTCTACTCAGCATACAGGACACCATCAGGTGACAACAGAAACAACGGCACTGTCTTATTTGACACAGACACTTGACTCTTTCTCAAGGTTTAATTCTGCAGATGCTGTTTTCTAGACCAGTCATTATTTTTGCTGATCCCTTCTGGACTGTTCTCAGCTGGTCATACCTGTTATGAACAGCATTTGAACAGAGCCCTTTCCATTGCAGCATGGTACTGGAAAGGTGGAAGCTTTCTACCTGATTATTTAGTTAAAATGCCTGATTAGATAGCAAAGATGGGACCAGCACCTCTCTTCCTGTAGAACTGCTGCCCCACTGTCTCTCAGCTCTCATTGAAGGGGACTATTCTCATGTCAGTGTAATACTTTGCACCTGTGCTTATTCTGAATTCTATCTCCATTCTCTAGTGTCTTCAGCATCTTCCAGGTTGATGCCATCTATAAATTTAATAAGAAAACTCTCTATTCTACTGTGCAAGTAATTAATAAAAATATCAAGTAATTCCAGACCTAGGACAGTCTCCTGTGGAACATGGCTCAATATATATTTCTACAATTGGATCAGGCTTTTGATGTTTTCTACCATTGATTCAAATTGCTAATTAAAAAAAACCCTAAAACCACAAAAAAACCCAAAAAAACCCCAAGAGACAGACTCTCCTCCTGTAGTGCAGCCTTACTGACAGCCAGAGACCAAATGTCAATTTGCACCCCCTGCAAATCTGTAACTGTATCTTCAACTAAAGATTACTTCACATATGAAAACTCCAGCAACTTATTCTGAAAATGCATTAGAAAAAGGCGACAGGATTAGATGTAATCACAGCTGCAAGGCTGTTGGCTCCCCTGAACCTGGGCACTGTAACCTATCTAACATGACCAAAGCAATCCATCCTCCGCCACAGCAGAGCCCTACTGTCCTGGCTCTACATACTGCCTACACACTAGTGCATACCTGGGCTTTCTTCTCCAGTAAACCAAGTGGTTCCCTTGGTGGGCACAGGCTGCCTTCAGCTACAGCATATTCTGCATTGGGATGCAGATCAATCAGCACTACAGAGGCAGGCCAGGCCTCATCACTTGACCATGGAAAGCTGTCTGGTGCTAACAGCAATGCCCGCAAGGGTACTTCAATCTTAGAGTGTCCCCTGCGAGACCTGGGACCTCGCAACTGCTTTTGTCACTGACTTCACCTTCCCCAAGATTCTACTGGTGGACCTTGACCATCCTCCCGTTCTTTTTCTCCCCTTGTAACTGCTCTGTGGAAAAAGGCAGTGTGTGCTGTGGGTTTGGCCATGCCGGCAGTGGCAGGGTGGCGATGCACACTAGCTCAGTAACACCAAGCCAAAAAGAGCAGATTGAGCTGCTCTGGGTTAGGGGAGGAAGGAGGAAATGAAAGAAAGAAACTGTGCAAAAAGCTCTGAAAATAACATTGAATATTTGTAGATTATTTTGATAAATACCAGATCATTCAAAGTATACCTTTATTTTCGAAAAGGACTCAAATAGCAAATCCTGAGTGCAGGGGAAAGTGAGGATGACAAGAAAGGAGAGGACCATGTTCTTAACATCAAAATGTGTAAAAGTGTTTAATATATGTAAAGACATTTTTCTTATCTCAGAATTTTGTATCTCCTAAAGCAATTCAGGTGTTGGTTGAAAATACTTCAACTACAGCTTCAAGATGCTTGCTCGTAAACCAAGCAGATTGCACCCTGGCCTATGCCCAGTGCCAGGCAATGCGATGGTCTCTATCACATGATTTGACAATTTTGAGGTCACCACCCTAAGATGATGATTCATGGAAGAGAGCCCATGTTCTTACAGGAAACCCACATGTGGAATTACAATCCCATTCCACCCTGG
>NW_010173747.1:11960-35251 GCF_000695765.1 Mesitornis unicolor | reverse complement strand
ATGCTTGATGGTCATTGGGAATTACCATGGAGAACTACCACTGGCCACTGCAGCCTGAGCATTCGCACCTGATGGGAAAACCCAAGCAAAAGTCTTCTTTCTCCCAAGACCTCTTCCACGGCAGTCATGCTGATCCAGAGAATTTACTATGAAATAGATCCTATCGTCTACAGTTAGCCATTCACCTCTGGAACTGATGCCGCAATTGATCCAGCAAAGCCTTTAAGCACAGCATTAATCTTCTGGACTTCATTTATATTCTTAAAGTTCAGCAAGTGCCAAAAGGTTTTGCTGTACTTGAGCTTGTAGCACCTTAAAAGCTCAGACTTTGAATTAGCAGCCTTCAAAACACAGTCCCAAAGCCCTCACCACTGAACAGTGGACCACTCACCTGCGAGTGATCTGATTCTGATCGGTTCACACTGCTTCAGTTCTCATTTGTCATAAAATTATGTGAACCACAATGGTCTGGACCTGACGGCTTTGCTTGGGGTTCTGGACCTGCACCATGTGGGAGGCTCTGGACCAACCAGAAGACAAATGGTCAGCAGTTTTGCTGGTGGATTACACTGAGATCTCTATCAGGAACAGATGATTATAGGTGAAATTCTGGTTAGACACAGATTAACACAAGATGTTCTATACCTGGGTGTACTTCAAAGTGAAACATAAAAGCTATCGTCCCTGAGTTATGAATAGGTATTTCTTTTGTGGTTTTGAACCTGCTATCTGCTTGGCATCAGCTCCTGCAAATACACTGATCCTAACCTCCATGTGTTGTCTCACTTCTGTCATAAACGTGAAGAGCAAGAATTGGTCATCACCTGCAAACAATGGTAATGGCATGTTCTATTTATTATTTACACTCTGTTAAAACCCTGATCTGGAAAGGTCCAGTAATTTGCTTTGGGAGTTTTCATAGTGTTCTTCACTCAGGCATCCAAGAGCTTCATGAACAATAGTTTCTCTTGTGAAATAAGGTAGTGAAATTTCTCCATGTAATAGTCCAGGCACTAAGGTGCATGGATTAAAGACAAAAGAACACATTCCCTTTGAGTGCCAGATTTCACAGAATCCCAGAATCACAGAATATCAGGAGTTGGAAGGGACCTCGAAAGATCATCCAGTCCAACCCCTGCCAGACCAGGATCACCCAGACCAGGTCACACAGGAACGCGTCCAGGCAGGTTTTGAATGTCTCCAGAGAAGGAGACTCCACAACCTCTCTGGGCAGCCTGGTCCGGTGCTCTGTCACCCTCACAGGAAAAAAGTTTTTCCTTATGTTCAGGCTGAGCCTTCTATGCTCCAGCTTGACTAGATTTCAAGGTTTCAGGTATTACAAAGGATATAATAAAATCAAGGCAGAGCTACAACTGCTTGTAGAAAACACTGTTCTGCAGCTAAGGCCCTAGTGTCTCAGTGTAAACAACTCAAAAAAACCCCAATGATTAGGAGACAATCTGTGAACAGCTGAAGTGATCTACCTTGAAGCACCAAAAGAGGTCAGACAGAGGTGCCCTCAGCAGCATTCACACTCAGCAGGGAATCAGGCTTCAGTCCCCAGGCCCTGTCTTGTTGCTCAGCCATTCCAGACTGACCATACTCAGATCCTGGCTCCCTGCATGTGACCCTGGTGCCAAGGTCCAGTCCCTCTTGCAACATTTCCTGCTTTGTCCCTTGCCCAAAGCCTTGGAAAGGAAAGGAAAAGAGGAGCAATTATCCCAGCATCATTAAAACTGTTTCACTAAAGGAGGGCATGTATGCCACATCCCACTAGTTCCTGCTCTTGTAAGCAAGAGCTGCAGGGAGCAGGAAAGCCCTGAGGAGGTAGAAAAAGTAGTGGAGAGGCAAACACAGGAGGCAGATGTCTCTCTCCTTGCATCTAGATACTGACCATTAACAGGGACAGAAGCAAGGGGAGGCCGGCTCAGCCACAGGTAAAAGGCAGGGGAGCTGCTGTCAGCCCAGGAGATGGTGGCATCCACCCACCCACGGAGCTCTGGTGGCCACAGGACCCAGTTCCACCTCCTCCCCCAGCCGTGTGCATCCATGCAAACCCACCTGGAGAAAGCAATGCCAGCTGGGACAGTGAGACCAAAGTGCTTGCTGGTAAGAGGAAGCTTATCTTGCATGGCTTGTTGTAGATCCCACATCTTCTAATTCGGGGTTCTCACTTGCAACCAGCTGCCGGAAGGGGAGAAGAATTGCTGTGGAAGAGATGTTGGACATGCTGACCTTGGCATGTCCTTGAAACCTTGACACTGCTGTCTCCATTTCTTTCCCTGTTGTTCACCTCTTGTAACATACTCATACTAGACGTGGGGGATACCCTTGTGTTCAGCATAGAAACAAAGGGGACACCAGAGAGAGTGTCTGTAGGGTGGTCTGTGTGCCCCTGCCACCATGCACAAGCAGCCTGACAGATGTAGGGGTAAGAGTCTCGGGAACAGCTGAGAGAGAGTAGAAAATAGAACTCTTCTTTTGTCTTTTTATGGCATCACCTCCAAGTTGAAGCCCTTTCTCAATGACTCTCTTCACTCCTTTATGTTTTTGTGGGCTGCAGCCCAAGAGCAGGTCTGAGTGTCCCTGACTGCCACTATGTGACCCTGCCTGAGCAAACACACCTGGCCCTTCAGCTGGTCTGTTGGGTTCTTGCTTGGTTTCTTATTTCACAGAAAGAGAGTGCGTGCCTTGGTGAAAAATCTCCCTTTCTAAGCTATTCGCTCTGCTTAGGTCTCTTCCTTTTTTTTTGCACTCAGATAAAACTCCTGTGTACAAGGTCCTTTTGAAGTGGTTCTTTGAGTCCCAGTCTTGACACCCTTGGTTCCTTCAAAAAAGCATTTTCTTGTGTCACTCTTTACAGTGCACCTTGGCCTCAGAATTAAATTAATTACATAAAAATGCTAAATCGAATAATTGGTTACTCATGTTACACTAGTTCTTGAGTTTCCAATTTACTTCATAGAGTGTCTCATTTTCTACGTAGTTTTAAAAAGGAGATAAACCCCCAAGCAATGCACACTGCGGCATCAGTAGAATTGAAATTTGCAAATGCACGGCACAGACCTCCACCATCCGAGTGACAATCCCTACTGCAGGAGAAGTAAGTTGCCATTTCTAGTATCTACATTTTTCTGTCCAATTCCTTCAAGCCATAGCCTTATCATCCTTCCAGAAAATCTTCTGCCTTGAGTCAGGCATTGCAACTCCATTGCAGTGGAGAATTTCAGCACAAATGGTTATAGACTGGAAAAGCTGAAAATCAGTGTTACAGAAGCAAACAGTAGGAAATCTCAACAGGCATTGCTAGCAAGACTGTACACGGCAACAACACATATGACTCCTCCTACGATAAAATGTTAGCATCATGCTGTGTCCAGATACCTTGTAGTTCCTCTTAAAAACTGAAATTTATTTCATGTGGAACCCCAGAAGGGAATTTTGTAAAAACACAAAAGAAGTCATATGTTTAATGAGGCCTCTAACAGGTTTTAGTGTACCCACAAACATCCAGGCTGTGCACGCAACAAGGAAAGAAAACATGAGAAAAATTAGGAAAGAAAGAATGAGAAAATTAGGAAAGATAAAGACATTCTACAAACGAACAGGTAAAGCTCCTTACTCTTAATGTACCTTTGAGTAGCACCATTCCTCTGTCCCATGGCAGAGTTAGGGTGAGGCTAGGTTCAGGGTCAGTGTCCCTAGGTCCTCAGGGCTGGAATTTGCTCAGCTTTTTGTTTGGTGGAAGAGTTTAAAAGAGATAAAACTATATAGACTAGATAACCAATGCCTGAAGAGGATATGGAATAACTGTCTGCAAAGATCTGAATTTGTTAATAGTGCTGAATAATTAGAAGCAGTATTAGAAAGGAAAGTTCAAAGCTAAGAAAAGATTTGCCTGGAACAAGCCTTAAGTGTCAGACAAGATGAGAAAATTTAGCCATTGCGTGTCCTTTGCCGAAGCTCAAAGATGTACTTCCGTGCTCACAAAAGGCAGATGCAATTTTAACAGCAAAAAAGTGCTATCACAGCCAATGCTTATTTCCTCAACCTGAGAGAAGTGCAGCCATACACCACTTGCTGTGAAACTCTGTTTGCCTTGCCACCAGGACCTGCCTGTGTGCACCACTCTGGGGTTCACAACCTCAAATTGTCAAACTGTGATACACAAGCTCCCACCCTTCCACAGCTTTGTCTTGGTGACAGCGAGAACAGGCCACTGAAGACCTGCTCAGGCCACAAGCAATGCCTGTGCTATCACCAGGCCAGAGCTCAAACCCAAATAGTCACTAGGTCCCTCACCCAGGGGCTTGGTCTCCTTTTCTTTTACTGCTTCCAGGGAGCAGGCACACAAAGGCACATTTTTGTCCTCCAATAAGGAGATTCTTGCGGCTTCTTGGCTTTCTTGGCCACCTGGGCACATTGCTGGCTCATGTTCAGAGGCTGTCAACCAGCACCCTCAGGTCTTTTTCTGTCTGCCAGCTTTCCAGCCACCCATCCCCCAGCCTGTAGCGCTGCATGGGGTTGTTGTGACCCAAGTGCAGGACCCAGCACTTGGCCTTGTTAAAAGGCATGAACCCTCTTTCCTTCCCATACATATGCCCTAGCTGTCAGCCTCTGAAATGCTCTGTTCCCTTCATCTTTACCTACTCCTCAAAGCAGGATTGAGTCTAGTCTTTGAAGTGCTTCAAATGCTACAAATGCATCTACACACTTCACTTGAGTAACACATGCTTTGTGGGTTTTCCTCAGTGCTTTGATCCTTTTGTCCCTTCCTCACCCATGACCAGACACTGAAGGGAAAAGCCCCTGAGTTCCTTTAAACACAAGTCCAAACAGCTTGGCCATAATAGCTTCAATAGTGAGGCTGAGGTCTTCTTCATTTTAACCGTATGCCTACATGAGTTGCCATTGTAAAAGCCAAAAAAACCAAAAGAGAGACAGTTTATTTTTCTCTCCAAACTGGGACAAGCCGCTGTGGAAAAATACTCTATTAACAGCATGTGTCTCTTCTATGGCCACATCTGCACAATTTTATCATGTAATTAGACCTTGGCTCCTGCCAATGAGGGATCTATTAGTGAAAAGCTCCTCAGACAAAGGGAAGCCTTAGTGCATAAATTAATGCAAATCAAGCCTGTGCTCTCCCCTCTCATGCTGCTTGGAGCTGTTATGATCTCTGTGTTGCTGCAAGAAATGGATGTACTGCTGGAGCCTGGGAACAATACGCTGATCAGAGGGGAGAAAAGGGCAATGAAGCCCTCTCATTTTTTTCCAGATGAGGTCCAGGACCTCAGCTTTACAGTCTGGATGAGAAGGGAATACTCAGGAAACAGCTTTGGGGATTGGTATTGAAACCATGTGGTGCATCAATCTCAGTTTTAATGGATTTTTTTTTAAGAGACTTACATGCGGTGAACTGAAAACAAGAAACCCGACTCAGCAGATGAATGCCAAGTGAAGTTTTTATTTTCTACCTCAGCTTTTATAGCTACAGAGAAGGACCTGACTATGCAGCCAATCAGGATGTTTACATGCAACAGCGCTTTCCCATCCATCATTCCCATACTTTATGGCCAGGTGTCTCAAGACCGAGATATCCTGTCACACACTACCCTTCAACCAGTGTTCTGATCAAGATAACCCAGGCACACAGTGCTTTGTGTAGTTTTGAACTCCTACTTTTAGGCTGACCCAAGGTCTTGTTATACTCAACAACACCACAGTTCAATCTTCCAAAGATTGCCTTTGTATAAGTCCCGGCTGCTGTCTGTGTTCTCTTAATAATGTTCTAATGGAAATCCCAGCTTCTGCAGCGCCTTGATTTGCAGCCTGTTGATGCTTCTCCACACTTATATACATCAAAAAATGCACAGAATTGTATTGAAATCCTGAATGAAACTGAGCTGATTTTTTTCTTATCTTCCAGTCTTTTCTCCTGTCACTAGATCTTTGCTTCTTCCCAGGTGGAGTCTGCCAAAAGTAGAGGTGATGACAAAGGTCTGAAGAGCACTCATCTTTATTTCACAGGTATCAAGGTCATTGAGTCATTGCCATGAGTTGCAATTTCTTTTCTTCTCTCCTGCCATGCATCAGCTCAAACACAGTCACGGACACTTACATGTGAGTGGTGCCCCTTCTCTGCAAAGGGACCACACTCACCTCGCCAGGGGAGGAACAGAGGTTGAGTTCTTCAGTGAAGCAGTGGGAAAAAAGGAAGCGGAGAGGTTGCAGGGCCAAAGAAGCAGGCTGGGCTACCAGGAGGACAAGGAAAGCATTTGAGGAGGGTGCTATAGGAGTACAAGACTGGGGAAAATGTGAAAATGCACCTACTGTAGTTCTGTGCCCCTGGGGTAAGTGGTGTTTGCAAGATAGTGCTGCCTCTCCTCTCTTGTTTTCACCTCCAACCTGAGTGGTTTTGCCTGCAGCAGCAGGATTTATCCATAGAGAAGGTTGTCTCCGTGCAGCAGAAGACAGTTGCCAATGCAGAGGTGTCAATGCACCTGGAGTTGGATGGATCTCAGGGAAAACAATGTCTGAAGAGACTCTGCAGAGCACCTGTCCCAGGAGTTGAGTAATGGGTGGCTGAGATCATCCCAGGATGGCTGCAGTGCAGCTCCCCATGGGATGGCTGAGGAGGAAGGGATGGGGATGGGCAGGTGCAGGAGGAACATCTGAGCCTTCAAGGTCAACCAGAGTCTGTGCAGGGTATATGAAAACTACACGTTTCACAGCATTCTGTTGCACAGCATTCAGTTTAAATTTGAGATAACACAGAATTCACATGTTAACCCCTGAAAATGTCGTCTTCAGATATGTCAAGAATAATAAAAAATGGGAGAATGGGGAAAGAAAGAAAGGACAAGCATGGCCACAGCCAGACTTCAAATGCTGTAATGCTTGGTCTGATACATTAAAGAAGTTGGCTTTGAGAATTTTCCCATGTGTTGGAAGCATCTTTCCTAAGCAGGTTGTGATAATAAATCTGGCATTTGATCACCATCCTCATCCTCAGTTTTTATACTTTTTCAGGAAATGAACATCCATTGATAAAACAAACCAGAAATAGCTCAGATCTCCTTAGCAGCATAGCAAAGTTCAATTCTGAGACCCTAAAGTGTGCATTGATATTTACCATGGGTAAAGAAGACTAGCAGGAAGAGGCAGACCTGGGAGAGAGAAATGGGTGAAGATATGTTATTCTTGCTGGTGCCAGGGCAGATGAATGCTTGGAAGCATTGTCTGGGGCCACACTTCTCCTCCCCACAGTAATTGTCACTTCTCCATACCCAGTTGCTGGCAAGGAGGTGACATGATGGGCCAGACATGGGGTAGCACGGCTCTCCAGCTGCTGCCAGAGGAGATGGGAAAGATGGAGGCAGCAACTGCAGGAAGACCTGCCCCCAGCAATAGCCACCATCCAGCCATCCCATTCTTCCCTCTGCAAAAACCACAGTGCTCCCAGCCTGGCTTCCAAGGTCCAGGCCAGTGCACTGAGGCCACAGGCATTTTGCCCATCGTGGCTCTTGTTAATGGCTTATTTTACTTTTGTCTGGCATTTGCCTGCACAATTCCTGTGCAAGTAGCTGTGGGTGGCAAACCATCCTACAGCGTTCAAAGTACTAGCAGATCCCTTGTTCTTCTTACCAGGTCTGGAGAAGCTTTTCCCCATTGACTCTCTGGATTTAGGGCAGACTCACAGCCCTTGCAGTTGCTAGCAGCAGAAGGATTTTTCAGGAGGCCCTCTATTACTTGGCAGTTATCTCACACAGTCATAACCAGAAAATACGCAACCTCTGCAGAGGGCATGAGTCAGCCAGCCATTGCTGCCGTGCTCGCTGCTGCTGATGCATTGGAGATTGGCTGCCCCTGCTCTCATTTTGGGTTTTCACTGCTGCTACAACACCAAAGACCCAGAGTGGGGAAGCTTTCCAATCTGACAGGAGTGTTCCACAACAGTGAACATCTTCCAGGGTGCACAAGCAGTGCAAGTCCTGCTCCTTCACTTGAATAATTACTCCAGGACTAGCAATGGGAGAAAAACTCAGTTCAAGTAAAACACTGCTTTTACTCTCCTTCCCCTGTTAGATACCACAATGTCCTTTCACGTCCTATCTCTACCTTTGAAAGGAGCTGATGTCAGTCTGAGAGTGTTTCCTCATCCCAACCAAGGCCAGGCCTGTGCCAGGGCTCAGGCAGACACACCTGGGCTCACCTAGAACCATGAACAAGACTGTAGTTAAAGGGAAGTACAGAGTCTCCCTACAGAATTGACTCTGTGGTCTTTCTTGCATGTCAGTACCAGGCAGGATTTGTTTCTTTGTTTGTTTTCTTCACTGCTGCTTGGAGGATGTTTACCCTTTGCTAGGCTCATGTTACTGGTCAGGAAAAGAACTCCCCAGGCAGCAGGAGTTTGATGTCCAACAGTTTCTTATCTGCAACCCTAGTCTAGCTTGTATTAATAAAACTTCAAGATTATTTAGTACTTTCATTCTGCTGGCCAGTTGTAGAGGAGCTGGGACGTTCAGTACAGGCTTACGATCACAGTAAAACATAATGCATGTAATAATATGTGCTCTAATAAATATTTTCATATACTTAATCTAATAAATGCAGCACACACTGTGATGTATATATGACCCTGGTTACTCACAATATCCATCACCAGTCTGCATAAACAGTTAAATCCCAGCTGTTCAACTGTCTTTGCTCATATTCTGTTTTTTTCCCAATTTTACTCTGCAAATACAAAGATAAACACATTGTAATGGTGCTTTTGGCAGCAGACTTCACCAATTTGCTGGTGTGAAGCTCCTGTAAACGCCTGTCACTTGGTGTTTCACACTCACCTTTGCAGCACAGACAAAGGTTTTGCTGCCTGGGAGCCCAGCAGCACCAGGGCCAAGGCAAGCGGCTGGGCGAGACCCCAGGGAAAGCTGTCTCCAACAAGCTTACAGACAAATATCTCATGATCGTGCATGGCTGAGGAGGAGAAGGGGTATCTCCCTTCCACCTTAGTCCATTTGCTCACACCTCCAGCAACCGATGCTTCACCAAAGACTCTCGCTGCAGAGTCCTGTGGTGAGCACTGATAGGGAACAGGGTCTGCAAGTAGAGCTATGCTCTGCTTCCCACAAGGCTCTTCTCACCTGCTGTTCCCTCAAGGGTCCCCATTGGCCTCAGGTGCAACTCTGTCCCCAGTGAGTCTCCAGATGAGACAGCAACTCCTGGGGGCTCTGCCTCTGCTCACCAGCCCCAGTGGTCATGTGCTGTCTGTAATGCAGGTGTGGGACTTGCTGATGCTCTTGTTCCCTGCAGACCCCAGATGACAGCACTCCTGCTGTAACATGTTTTCTCAGGCCCTGAAGCAATGCCTGCCTCCCCTACCGTACACTTTATGTTTCTCTCTTGAGCAGGGGTTCCTGTATAGCCACCAGACATTCCCCCCCGAACTACACTGACTCTTCTTACAGCCCATCTTGGCCCCTTACAGCTGCCACCCAGCCCTGCTCTACAGGGCACAGAGGCAGCCCGATGAGGAAGGAGTCGGTAAAACCTGGGGTAGGTTTTCTCCCCTGTGCTCCCTGCGTTGCCCTCCCCGGATCCTCCCACAGCAGCACTGGCAGCAGAGCCCTCTGAATGCTCTTCCCATGACTCCCTTTCCCCAGTCCTCCCCTCTCTCCATTAAATGGCCCTGACTCTCACGCTTATTCCTCACAGGTCATGTTTTCCAGACCGCTGACCATTTTTCTTGCTTTCTATTGGACTCTGTCCAACTGGGCCACATCCTTCTGGAAGTTCAGTGCCCTCGGCTGAGCAGAGCATCGCTGCCGGGGGCTCATGCATGCTGAGGAGGAAGATTTGTCTTGCAGGCTCTAATTTGGTTCATATATCTCGGCATGGAGATGACCTGACGTCGCTGACTCACACTTTGCCTTTGATCTGTTATGACCCTCAGACCCTTCTCTGCAGAGCAATGCAGGGTTTTTCCTCATGCGGATGCTTATTTCTGCACAAGGTGGGAGCTCGCACTTGTCCCTGCAGAACTGCATCCTATTTTTCTCAAACTATTTTTTCCAATTTGACAAGGTAGTTTGTCAAGCTCAAGCTGTGTCCTCCAAAGTACTTGCAGCCTATTCCAGTTTGCTGTGGTCTACAAAGTTAATAAGCTTATTATTTCTTTTACAGGCAATAATTAATAATGACCTGGCCTGGCATTTCCCTGCTACTGACTCTCTTTTCAGAAGCCATCTTGCTCATTCTTCATGAAGCTTTTCTGTGGAAATTTGATTTGGTCAAGGCAAGAGGATTCATGATGAGAATGGCATATAAAAGGCCTGAAAAGAAACAAGGCAAAGCAAGAGACACAAGGAAATGAAGCTAAACTCAGGTTATTACTTGCTTCCCATCTGAGGACAAACAAAAGCCCCACACATAATGTACATCATCTGCTTCATCTTTGCAGTCATAGTCAGTAGCAAGCCAGAAATGTGTGTCCTTATGCCACAGGCACGTCACATAGCCACCAAATAAAGGTCACCTCCCATATGCCAGCATATCACAGAGAGAGAGGAGTTGAAAGGTGGAAGAGGTCAGTGCATGCAGTGGCTGAAGCACAGATCATCAGGAAACCTGGAGGAGCCCACAGAAGAGGGTACTACTGACATTGAGGGCAATAGGAAATAGTCAGCAGTCCTGCAAACAGGACTGTGAAAAGTGAAAAGCTCTCTGGTTGCACCTTTTCCTGGACAACTTGGACTTGTTTTACACCTGGTCTGATGTCCACTTCTTCTATTAATGAACTTCAAGAAGTTGTCCGACTGTCCCAGCTCATTCTCAGCAAACATGGCCAGCCTTCTTGTCTTGCTGTTGTGCTGAACAGTGGCTCTCCTCACCCTGACAGCTGCTTTCAGAGGACACAACAGGTTATGAAGGTTGGGTCACACTATGTTGCTGAAGTGTAATTTCCCCCATTTCCAAAGCTGGGAGTTACTCAGCGACTGTTGTTTCAGCAGGCTCAAGATGAATGGTTGTCATGCAGCCCTGCTGCAGCTGCCCGCTCCCTGCTCCCTTCCTGCCATGCCCAGGTCAGAAGAGCTCAGCAGCCCACCTCTGTCCTTGCTGTGCCCATGGAGGCTTCCAGTGTAATGAAAGGATTGTGCATCCTTCCTCCTGTGGCTATACCAAGGGATCTGCACTGACAACAGCAAACCTCTCTTTTCCATAATCTCCCTTCTGCCTCTGTACTTTCAGTATCCAGTATCACAAGGTGAATTCCTTGGTAGTCCTGGAATTTTTATTGTTCAGGGTTTTGGGGTTTTTTCTTCCCCTTGATTTGCATTTAGCACACAGGCACCTTGGTGTATATTAGCTTAAAGAATACCTGAAACTCGGATTTGAGACGAGAAGGATGTAATTAAAGAATTTAGAGACTTTGCAGACAACACTTATGGGTGTTTAACTCTTCAAATGTCCAAAGTTCCCAGACAACAGAGAAAATATCAGAAGGAATTGCAGAGGAAGAGCTGAAGGATAAATCTGTGTGGCTTAGGAAAGAGAGCGGATGAGATAGTGTCTGGAAATTAATGAAAGTAGAGAAGTGACTGTGTAAACTGAAAGAAAGAGCATAAATCAGGAAGGAAATGTGTTCAGAATTAACTCAGAGGAAAGTCTAGAGGAGAGCTTTGCCATCAGTTATGTCAGTAACACTGTGATATATCTAGTTTTTTACCACTTCAATCCCAAATAACATCTCAGCAGACACTGCTTTTTCACAGAACCTGAGCACCCTGCTCAAAGGAGGGCAAACTTCAAAGGAAGATCAAGTTTCTCAGGGTCATATCCAGTCAGGTTTTGAAGGATTTTTCCCAGGAAAAAATTCTTTTGTCAAATTTGTTTATTTTCAGTCTTCAAAGTGAACAAGAGCTGGCAGCAAAATATCATGCCAGGATAGCTATGGCTTTGCTTGGTAGGAAATACCAGCAAAACTCTGCTAGTAATAAAGTTCCCGGAGCTCACCACTTGCAAGAGGTTTCTTAGCAGATTTTATACACAAAGAGAACTACATAATTCTCATTTCATTTCAGTTCACTTTGGTGCTCTAACCTCTCTTCAGAACTTCAGAATACCCTTCCCACAAGCTCTCCATGGGACTGTGGGACAGCATCAGCCCCTCACTGCCCATCCCAGCTGCAGCCAGGATTTCTGCCCATTGGTTGGATAGGAACAAGTTGAGCAACAAGCAGGCGAGTCCCTGGGAAAGGTATTGACCTGCCCTCCAGCTTCCTCGGGCAGCAGCTGTAATTTATGTTATGATGTTCCTCGGCCACATTTTATTATATTAAAAAAAATAAATCTGAGTAATCTAATAAAAAGTAGTAGAGACTGTTGTTGGCATAGGGCATGTTCACGGCTGCAGGATGCCTGTCTCTCTCTGTTCACTATCACAGGGCTGAGGCAATGCTGCGAGTCTCTGTCACCAAGTCCTCTCAGTGCTCGAAGTAGCTCCTGGCTCTCTTTTCTCCTTACTCAGAGACAAACCATGGACATGGACCCCACAGAGGGTCCTTCTCCATTCTTCCTGCCAAAAGACAGCCTGCAAAGGAAACCCTAGAGTTTACACACACAACAGGAGTGGTCTAAAGGTTATGGCGCTGGAGGTACAGGAACAGCATGCACAACATTAACAAGGACTTGAGGAAGCATAAAAGGAAACAGGCCGTGGGAGGCTGCAGGAAACTGTGAAAGCTAAAGTTGTGGACAAATGGAAAGAAATTGAAGTAACATATCTGGTGGCAGATTGCATGTAAAGCACAGTAGACAAAGAGCACTTTGAGGAACAAATGGCAGAGGGAATTAACACTAATAGCGATTCTTCACATCAAAGATTCAGGAGCCTGTCAGAAAATTTGTAGGACAAGCTGACAGTATAAAAGAAGATCACAGCAGATATGGCCATTTTAAAATTATTTGTTCAATCAGTGTTTGTAGTGGAAGAAATTTTGTTCAGATGGTTCCAATCACTCTTGGACGTTAGGTATCTTAGGAAAGATTAGGTAGAATTTAAAATTACTTCAGAAGAAAGATGAAAAAAATTCACAGAGTGAACAGCAATGAATAACTAGAACTGAGAATAAGTACCCAAAATGTCTAAGATGTCTCTAAACTGGAAGAGCTAAGGTCAAAGCAGTGAAGGATAACATGTCATTTAAAATTACTGGGTCTTCCAGTAATTTTTATAAAACAGGAGCAAACATTAGGTCCATTTTAAAACATTGTTCCATAGATTATCTGAGTAACTACAGACCTCTTATTCCAGCTTATGTATTACAGGGGGGTCTGCCAATGTGTACCAGATTTATGTGGCAAGGTCCTTGTAGTGGGGGGGAACGCAAGGGTGGCTTCTGTGAGAAGACACCAGGAGCTGCCCCCGTGTTAGGCAGAGTTAGTACCAGCTAGCTTCAAAATGGACCACCAATGCCCAAAAGGAACCCATTAGTGATGCTGGTGGCACCTCTGTGATAACATATTTAAGAAAGGATAAAAATGCTGCACAGAAGCTGGGAGAGAGGAGTGAGAAAATGTGAGAGAAACAGCCCTGCAGACATCAAGGGCAGTGAAGAAGGAGGGAACAAGGCACTCTAGGTGTTGCAGCAGAGATTCCTCTGCAGCTGGTAGTGAAGACCATGGTGAGGCAGGCTGTCCTCGTGCAGCTTGTGGAGGTGCATGGTGGAGCACCTGCAGCCATGGAGGTACACAGTAGAACAGCTGTCCACCTGCAGCCCATGGGGGTTAATGGTGGAGCAAAGATCCACCTGCAGCCTGTGGAGGTTAATGGTGGAGCAGAGTTCCACCTGCAGCCCATGGGGGTTAATGGTGGAGCAGAGATTCCCATTTTAAAACATTGTTCCATAGATTATCTGAGTAACTACAGACCTCTTATTCCAGCTTATGTATTACAGGGGGGTCTGCCAATGTGTACCAGATTTATGTGGCAAGGTCCTTGTAGTGGGGGGGAACGCAAGGGTGGCTTCTGTGAGAAGACACCAGGAGCTGCCCCCGTGTTAGGCAGAGTTAGTACCAGCTAGCTTCAAAATGGACCACCAATGCCCAAAAGGAACCCATTAGTGATGCTGGTGGCACCTCTGTGATAACATATTTAAGAAAGGATAAAAATGCTGCACAGAAGCTGGGAGAGAGGAGTGAGAAAATGTGAGAGAAACAGCCCTGCAGACATCAAGGGCAGTGAAGAAGGAGGGAACAAGGCACTCTAGGTGTTGCAGCAGAGATTCCTCTGCAGCTGGTAGTGAAAACCATGGTGAGGCAGGCTGTCCTCGTGCAGCTTGTGGAGGTGCATGGTGGAGCACCTGCAGCCATGGAGGTACACAGTAGAACAGCTGTCCACCTGCAGCCCATGGGGGTTAATGGTGGAGCAGAGATTCACCTGCAGCCCATGGAGGACCCCATGCCAGAACAGGTGGAGGTGCCCTGAAGGAAGCTGTAGCCTGTGGAGAGCCTGTGCTGCAGCAGGCTCCTCACAGGAACTGTGGCCTATGGAGAGGAGCACATGCTGAAGCAGGTTTTCTGTCGAGACCTATGATCCCATGAGGGACTCGCAATGGAGCAGTCCATTCCTGAAGGGCTGTAACCCCACAGAAAGGACCCACGCTGAAGCAGTTTGTGAAGAACTGCAGCCCCCTGGGATGGACCCACATTGGAGAAACGAATGAAGGACTGTCTCCCAGGAGTAAAGTTGAACCCAGGAAAAAGAGAAGGGTGGAGGGAAGGTGGTTTTAAGTTTTGTTCTTATTTCTCACTATCGTACTCTGTTACTAATTTGCAATAAATCAAATTAACCTTCCCTAAGTCAAATCTGTTTTGCTCCTGACAGTAGCTGGTGAGTGATCTCCTTGTCCTTATCTTGACTCATGAGCTTTTCATCCTGTTTTCTCCCTCTGTCCTGCTGAGGGACGGGAGATAGAGTTGTCTGAAAAATAACAGATACTTCTTTTCAGTTTATATGTTTGTAAAAATACAGAACTGGCCTTCGTTCTACACTGGCCATCATGTCATCACTTCTGTTAATGAATCTAATGCTATCCTGCCTTCCAATAATTAAATTTAAAGAAAAAAAAAGAGATGTCACATAACATAACCCTACAACTAACTGCAAAAAAACAAGCAGCAAAGAAGTTGTCAGAGTGGGAAGTTCAAACTCCAGCTTTCCAACCTAACACCATGAAAAATCCACCCATCCTGGGCTTGCAACCTGGTACTTTCCCTGCTTGACTGCAGGTAACAGAAGAGAAAAAGAAGCAGGGGGAGAAGATACATCTCCAGATAAGAAAATGTTCATTAGCAGGGATGTTGGAGACACATTGAATTTCCCTGAGTATCCAGTGATATCACATTTATTCAAAAGTACTCATTGGATCTGCACCCTAGCAGCACAAATTCAACTGCTGATACTGACACCAGCATTTTCATTCCAGTCCATGCCTTACTCCCAGAGCTGGGAAGGTTTCCTGAGGGCATGGGGCAAAAGTGTCTTTGACTCAGGAAGGAGGGTCGTCACTCTGGAAGGGTTAAAAATTAATGAGAGAGAAGAATGAGAAGATTAAAGCTGAGACTAGTTCCCTGTTTGTGTTCTAGCTCCCCATTCTGAAGTGATAGAAATGTCCTCAGTGTCTGCTTTCCCCCGCAGGTGGAGTTAATTACTTGTGTGAATTGTTCTCACTGCTTCTTGCTGGAATATCACAGAGCCACTGACCCGATACCACTGCCTCTGGCCGCCAAAAAGGAGCGACAAAGGAATCAGCAAAGATGCTGAGCAGGGTCTTTTCCCAGCCAGGATCCCCCCTCTCCTACTTGCAGTGGCAGGGCTGGTGGGGCTGGAGTCAGACTGATCAACAGAGAGGAAACATAAAAAGTTGTGTGAAAGTGGAAGACAAAACAGACCCTCTCAATAAGGTCTCAAATGGAGCAAAATTCAGCCCTGTGGGTATGACTACAAACTGTAAAACATCTCTAACTTTTTTGGCATCAGCAAGTTCAGGGACTCTGCCCCCACCTAACTCCACTGCTTCTCCTGAAGATCCTTGTTTGGTTCTATGTGTTTCTGCCACTGCTTCACCCTAAACCCATAACTTTCCACATATCCTGAAAGTCTCGCCATGCAGCCAGCATGGGTAATGAAGAGGGCTGATCTTATAGTTTATTGACAGTTCTTTACTGGATATGGTACCTGGCAATGGCCCATTGCTCTTGCTGTGGTTGCTGCCGCTCTTATAAATGCAGTGGATACCTCAAGCTCAGAAAGTCCTGTCTCACCAGAAGTGTCAAAGTATCCATGAGCTATCCATTCTTGAGACCAGGGCCCTGACCACACAGCCCTTCATCCCTGTTGCCCTCTTTCTGCTGGGTTCCTGCTGCCTATGAGATGCAAAGACACAAAATGGCATCTTTGTCCTCACTGCCTCCCATGGGATGCCGTGAGCAACTGAGGATCTTTACAATTTTACTCAAGGGGGACCATCAGAGGATTTCAACTGAAAGCAGAAATTCCTCCTTCACCTGCACAAGGTGGCTTGGAAGAAGGCATGCAACAGAAACTCATGTTTGAGAGCAGAACAACAGCAGAACTCGAGGCCTGCTTCTGCTGGAAACTCTCACCCCCTCTGTATGCTCACATGTCCTAAAGATACATCTGAGCAGCTGGAGCTGTGTCTGCACAAGGCACATGAAGTCCATGGGATGATGGGACTGTGCACATTTTTGCTCCTGTTCTCCTATCCCCAATACAAGAATGACATGACTGAACTGGAGAAAGTTCAACAAAGGCCACATGACATGCTCGGCAACTGGAGCACTTGCCCCTTGAGAAAGGTTTTCACCCTTTAGAGTGTTCAAGAGCAAAATGCAGTGGCTTCCAGTGCAGGTACATTCCTCTACTCAGTGAAACAGTGAGGAGAGAAGGTAAGTGAGGGAAATGAAGCAAGTGAGGACTTGCACAGAGCAAATGACCCTAGGATCCCACTGACTACATTTTGCCTCAGCCTCTTCAGAGGTTTCTTTCCCTCCCAGTCCACCACTTCTCCTTCCACCTCGTGCCCTCCAACACCCTTCTCACAGCATTGCCAAGACCCTCCTCAAAACCACAGCACCCCCTCAGGGACTTATTCCAGCTCTGCCCCCTTCCTTTCCATTACGTCCACAAGTTTTCACAGCCCTGCCAGCCGCCCAGCCAGCACGCACCAGTGACACTCCTTCCACCTGGCAAGGGTGGCCCCACCACCACGGGACAGGCAGACAGCAGGAGCAGTACATAGCAACAACCAGCGCTCCCCACAGGGTTTGCCGATACTCTCCAAGGACTCCCACCCACTTTTGTGGCTCATAAATTCCCCCACGCCATCACCTCCATGCAATGAGGTGCTGAGCAGGTTTCCTGCGATGTAGCTGCTCATCCCAGCCATCCTCTGCCTGCTGGGCTCTTGCTGCCTCCGGGGCACAGAGACACGGGGTTATAAAACCATCCTCATGGTGACCAACAGAGGCCCCTGGGGCTCTTGGGGGTACCCACAATTTTGCCCCAGCAGCTACGCTGAGGGATTTGAATTGAAGGTAAGGTTACACTCCTTTTTTGGGGTGGGGAAAAACCCTGATGCGAAATGTTTTGTTCTGGTCTCAGCAGGGCTAACCACAGCACCTTGTCCCATGGCAGCAGTTTGCATTGTATCTGCATTGCTTGAGCAGGTTTTATCAGCAAGAAATCTCTAGCACAGAGTAGCTCTCCAGGCTTTCTGCCAATGAGCGATTTCTTAGCAGAGCAGTACATGGGGTAAGAAAAGACCTGGGATTGGTACTGCAGAGCCCTTTCCCAAGGGACTGGGACAACTCCCACCTGCCAGCACTCCAGCTCTGGTTGTCTGGTTGTCACAGCACATGGTAGGCATGACTGGGACAGCATCCCCCAACCATTCCTGTGTCCAGAGCCTCTGCTCCACAGTTTGGAGAAAAGCAAAGGTGGTCAACAGCAAAAAGGGCTGCCTGAGAAATGCCGTGGAGCTGCCTCACAGCTGTGCACTACCTGCTTCTGTCTCTGTCCCTGAAGCTTCCTACCACCCCTCATCACCAGGGCTCACCGCAACATTCTTTTAAATGAGGAAGGGTTCTGATCTCTCCCCTTTTCTTCCCCTCTTCTAAGGTGGAGCCCTACCAGGGATTTTGGCTATTTGGCGATGACACGGCTTTGAATGGCATCCGCCTGCACTGCTCGGATGGCACAGTCATCGAGTCCTCCGTGGGGCAGTGAGTAGTCTTCACTTTCTCATCTTCCTTCAGGGCAGCAGTTTCTGAGGGGCATGAAAGAAAACGAGCACCATAAGCACTTTCTCCACAAGCATCCACAACCCCTGTGAAGGTGACTCCCCACCCCACTTGAAGAGCTGGGTGAGGTCCCCTTGGCCACAGAGTATGTCTTAGGGCAGAGATCTGGTCCCAGGGAAAGGAACAGAACTTTAAAAGATGAAGGAAAGTTCAAATAAGGCAGATCTTAAACCTGTACTTCCTCTTCTTGCTCAAACACTTACTTCGAAAAGGACAGCGCAGGGCAGCCCAGGGTTGATGGTGGCCAGGTATCTAGTGGTGATGCAGAAGCAGACTGAAACAGTTGCTAGTAGAAATCCTCCATCCCTGTGTAGGCCTGCTGCCCCAGGGCTACCAGGATCCCAGACAAGTTGCTTTGTTGTCTGTAGCACAGCAGAGGCTGAACACATCTCAGTGAGTTGTCTTCTTCTCTGGCAGGAGGGGAAAGTGGACTAAGCCCCAGTTCTGCCACCGCAACAAGCTGGTTTCCTTCTTGCTGCGTGTGAAAAAAAGGCAGTTCCTGTTTGATGACACAGCAGCCAACAACGTGAGGGTCACCTACTCGGATGGGACACAGCTGGAGGGCTGTGGACTTTCGGGGTGTCACTTCAGTCAGTGGAGCCCCAGATGCTCCTCTGGGGGCATCTGTGGGCTCCAGACAAAGATGTATGAAACCCATGGAAGGGAAGATGACACAGCTTTCAATGACATGAAGCTCTTCTGCTGTGACAGAGCCAGAAACCACGCCCCATGCCAGTATCTACAAAGTGATCCACCATTAAACCTTGAATGTGTCCTTGCACAAGGAGAAGTGTGCTTTTTTCTCCATCACATTTTACAAAATCCACATCCTATGGCTACAGCAACCAGGGATTTCCTCCTGTCCCTGTTCAGTGAATGTGTGGTTGCTGCAGCTCCTTGACCCAGGTCTAGACTGCACCAAGGCTGAGGATGGGTTGCCAGGAGGTGCACATGTGCAACACAATCACACAGCACTTGCACACACATGAGCAGCATGGATGACAGGTACTGTTCATCTCCAGCTGATCAGGATTGATGTCCGCTAGGGAAATATGTACTCACACAAGGAAAATGGGGGTCGCCAGTCTGGCTTGAAGGTTGCTGGTGGTCTCTCACACAGGCTAAGAATAGAGGGTGTGTCCATATAGAAAGTGGATAGAAAGAATGTAAAACTGCAGGATAAGCTGTGGTGATCAGGTGCAGAGCTTTATCAGACAAGCATACTGACCAGCCAGCCATTACCCAGGGCCAGCCCCTTTTATCCTCTTTTCCCTCACACTAGTTCCCCATGCAGAACCACCTCTAATCCTTCCCCTAAATATCCCATAATAAGTCTTGCACATTCCCGTAACACCCTTAAAACACAATCTGACCATCTGCACGGCCTTCTGGGGAGAGGGTGGCCCCACTGACTCTTCAGTGCATTCACTGGAGGCCTGGAGCTCATCGCTGTTCTCCAGCAATCACAGGGCACAGGTCTTAAGCTCTGCTGACACTGCTGAGGATACTGCTTGCTCCACCTGGTATTACCACTCTGATTCTCACTCAGTCTGTGTTCAATGTGTTTGGGCTTTATAGCAAGTTTATAAACTGACAAACTCCTGGGAGTGAACACAAGGATTCTCCACACCTGTAGGTAAGGCAAGAGGCAGAACAGTGAAGGAGGATAAGAGGGACCATCTGCCCTGGTAGGAACCATGGTTTCAAAGGGGAGGAAGAGGAACTCTTCATGATCTCTCCATTATAATGCTTAGGATGTGGAGGGACTACTATCATACATTCCTTCACCCATTAATAGGTTCAAATACACCAGGAAACTCCTGGCCCCAGCTCTATGCCTCTCCTTCCAGCCTGCTTAACACAGCATCTCAACATCTCCAGGTGCAAATGAGGCACCTTGAGGACTGTTGTTTCCAAGGCTGACATAATTCACATGCAGTGAAGTCAGAACTGTGCCATAGTATAGGTACCTTTCATGAACCTACCACCACCTCCTCCAGCATCAAGACCTCCTGCTCAGTTCCTCTCTGGAGTTCATATTTTGTCCTGCTTTCTGGGGCCATAGGCAATACCTCACATGTGAGGACTCTGACCATGATAACAAGTATGGGACGGGGAGTGGTCACAAACCCACATCTCACAGGGTATCATGCAGGAACAAGTTGGTTGGACAGTCATACGGTCCTCATGTGCAGGGAGGATGTGGGAAGTGAAGGAAAGGAACAGCAAGAATGAGAAGAGCTTCAAAGGGAATTGCAGGGATTTCAACAACAAACCCTTTTCTCAGTACACACAGTATGAAGAGCAGGTGAAAATCTGGGAAAGACTGTGAGGCAGGGAGAATATCCTTAACTCTGGAAAGTTCATAGCCAGTTCCCAAACTCACATATTTAAAATTTGCTCACTTTGATGTTTCCTCTGATAAGTAATTCTTGCTTAGGAAGATTGTGAACAGTCCTCAGTAGCACCTGTGAGACAATAGTTTCTGTGCACACACTGAATATCTGAACTCACAGACACAGCTAATTCAGCTTTTGTTTAATCCCTGCTGGGATTCCAGATGTTCCAGTGGTTCCCAAAGCATTAACAGTGCCATCATTTGCCCTTATGCATCCATATGGACTGCCTGCCACTGAGCACACAGCCAAGAGAAGCCTCACAGCAGGTACATTTACAAGAACATTTAACCCTTTCCACCAAGCCTTTGAAAATGGGTTTGAAACTTCAAGTGGCTATATTTCATTGCCCGTTTGGTCCGTCACTGAGCACTTATTCCATACCTATACCAGTAAGCCCTACAGAACCATCTATTATCCAAGCAGAGCACCAGATCTACAATCAAAAGCAAACCACTGAGTACATAAGCTGGCAGCAAGGTCACACATTCTTGTGGGTGGGTATTCAATTTTAAGAGATAAAGGCACTCCTGAGGTAGCTCAGTTTTCTGTTATGACAATCTCAGTTTACAAATAGGTATAGTAGGAAAATTCATAACTCGGCTTTTCTCCTGGAAAAAGAGGTTCCCCTAGAGCACTCTGAAATACACTGAGACAAAAAAGATTGGATTCTTGTCATGAATGTCTCAAGAGGTTTTTATATTACCTTTGTATTATCATATTGCTTTCATATTACTCATTCAGTTAAGCGAGTTGCTGTACACAGCACTTTACATGGCATTAAACATGAAAGAGACATTCTGCCTACCCAGGCGGCTCCTTCAAGAGCACTGGTCTTAGAAGGCATTTCATGGTCTTCTTGCTCAGCTCTTCGCCCTCCCTATTGTAACAAAAATGCTTGACTGGGCTGAATCTAAATGCAAAGGCAGGTCATCTTGAATAATAAATATCCCAGTTTCTGGGCTGAGGAGATCTAACAGGGAAATTCTGGAAGGGAAATCCACATCCATTACTTCTTCAAATTAATTATTTGATTAATGTTGGATTTTGTAGTGTGTATGTCAGTACAACAGGGAACCCCAGGGTGCTGCAGTGTGAGAAGGCTCATGTCAAGCGCTCACTTTCTGTCCATTCACAGCAGCATGTGGCCCCTCTCATCACAGGAAAACCTGGATGAAATAACAGATGGAAACCCAAGGTTTTTCAATAATGGTCCTGCTTCTTGTGCAGTTATTTACCTTGATGCACAGCAAAGGCTGGTTGAGATGCTTAATCTCACGCCCCTCAGTTCATGCCTATTTTGCCTTTAGGCACCTTTGATGTAAAGCAGCACCTACTCCTCCCTTATTTACTGGGCAGCACATGTGTGGTGCTCAAAATTTTGTGTGAAGGCATTCACAGCTACACTTCCTCAAAATATGTATGTTACGTGCAACAACCACCACGAATGCAGTAATGTCAGTTATTCACATATATATGGTTTTAAGCATCTGGAGGATGGGGACTGGGTCTAAAATATAACACTAAGGTTCACCTCTGTAAACAGTGTGTTGTTGCCATGGAGAGATGGTGGCCTTGTTCTGCCCAAGCAAGCAAACAGCTTTCCTCCTCAGAAAGTCCTAGCTAATTATTTGCCCAATATGGACTGATTACGGTAAAGAAGTGCAACAGGGAATATCCTTGAGCTAAAAACTTTGTTAATGGAGCAGGTAGTAAAGGCAATGCAATGGCATTTGCACTCCAGTAAGCAAAGTACAAGCCACAAAGGTCTCTACAGAGCTTAGATATGCACCCTGCAGCCACAGCCATCACCTCCCAGTAGTGTCACCAGTCCAGCACCACACTCATCATAGCTGTCTAGTGCCCAGTTCAGAGCAGAAGCAGCACCATGCTTATATCTGCTCAGAGCAGGTCTGCTGTTGTCCTCAGCCCTCTCTCATGAGGGCTCAGCACAGCTTGCCCATGCTCCCACATTTTCTTCTATACCAGTTTTTAGTGCACAGCTTTCTACTCGATCCTCTCTCTGTGGTAGACACGGAATGATGCCTGCTTTCTCTCAAACCTCTCTTCATTGACAAAGTGCAGGGCTGTGTGGAGAACAGGAGCACTGATGTGACAGCTTTATTCCCATTTATTATATGCATCTGATTGTGTGTTATTAGAGGAGCTCTGTCACACTTTCACTGTCAGTTCTGGTGACAGACCTGATATGTAAAAACCCCAGAAATGAACCAGGACCCTCGAGGCACAAGGCACTGTGCGACCAAGGAGCAGAAGGATGGTCCATGCTCTAATACTGGTTGTGATTTGAGCATACACATTTGCATGCATCTTCATGTGCTGGTGAGGTGACAGTTCAGTCAGAGGCCTGTCCTCCAGCTGTCACAACACCTGGGACATCCTTCCTGGAGTGAGAGAACAAACATGAGTAATAAAATAGAGCAGGATGAAAAACCCTTAGGAAATTTTCTGTGTTTCTCCTCGAAGTGCTGAAGGAAGACACACAAC
>NW_010173747.1:2455-11929 GCF_000695765.1 Mesitornis unicolor | reverse complement strand
TTCCCATTTTCTTCCCAAGGTTTGGTTCCCCCAGTGCATGATCAGCCCTTGGACATCGCTGACACACGGCATATAGGGCACAAGGCACTTTACAGACTCTTAAAATAGAGGATTTAAAACTGTCTGTAGATCAGATGAGCTGAAATGATTAATAACAAAGCTGGAAAACAGCTGCTTTCAAAGCCTTGCAGAATGCTGGTGTCAGGAAACATGAACTGACCTCTTGGCACAGGGCATTTCAAACAAACTGCCCTCACAGCAGCAGTCAGCCCCAGAACTGCCCCAGAAACTTTCTTGTTTCCTCCTTAAAAGCAGCAAGTGTTGGATTCCAGTCTAGAGGAAAGTAAACTGCACCAGGGGACACTGCAGCCTTGAAGCTGTGTTACTCGGATCAGCATTCTCATCCTCTGATCCCACCACATTCCGCCACCTCCAGGAAAGGACAACACAGCTCCGGCGATGCAAAGCTGGGCCTTGGCTCCGCATTCAGCAAATGTTCCCAAAGTTCAGGGCGCTGCCAAGCCAGCTTATTTCCTCTGAGAACATCTTCAATGAAGTAGTTATTTATATTTTCCTTGAAGTAGAAAATACCGTATCTGATGTTATCTGTTATTTTTTATTTTAGTAGGAGATTTGGGTTTGCTTCCTCAAGTGTGTCTTTGACCTGTAATAAAATCCTTACTGAAGTAATGGCTAATTCTGAACAAGCAAGTAATTATTCCAATAAATCCAAGGGAGGGTACAAACATCTACATCCCTCTGACCTTTTTGTGCCTCTTTTCAGAAACGAATGTGTACTTTGAGCAACAGAACAGAATTTGTTTTGTTGTGGTTCTGCGGGGTCGCTCTGCAGGGCAGTGCTGCCTATATCCATGTAATTAGAAGGTAGGTTAATGAATTGCTACAGCATATGGTTCCAGTGGATAAAGCAGATAGAAACATATTTAAGTGGGCTGAACGAGATTATTATAGACACTTTGCCCCTTGACAAGTGTCATTTCAAGACAAATTGATGCAATTCCTTACCTCAGGAAAGTCTGTTAGTTAAAAAAGGTCTGTGCTCTTTACTTATGCAAACCAGTATTGTCCCTCACTTCTTAGGGCCTGAATATTTTCTCCTTTTTTCTTTTCTATTCCTTAACCTTTCACACCTTCCCTTCGATTTTCCAGCAAAAACAGAGCTCAGCTGCAGCCCTGAGGCCAGACAGACACTTTCCAGGGCTTGCTGCTGTGCTTGAGATGGTCCTTGTTTTGCCCAGCTTCACCACCGTGTTTGCACAGAGATTTCAGGGGAGTGCAGCTGCCTTTCCTACACAGGTTTCAGAAGCTCTCAAATGCCGCTGTTCCTAGGAAAGAAGAGTGAAGGGACATCCCAAAACCCATGAGAGTTTGCCAATAGCTGGAGCGGGTTTCTTTGTACCTCTATGGAGGAGCTGATCCTTTGCCAAGGTCTGGAGGTGGCCTTGATGAAGAAGGACACATTTCCAGGGAGGCTTCCCCTTCCCTGGCCTGCAGAGGGACCAGCTCCAGCACTGCTGCTCTTGACGACCACCTGCAGCTTTCATAGCCATTTCACTAACGCACTTGCACCAAAATGTTTTAGCAAACATGGTTAGAGTTTTCCTGTCTAAGCTGTGATGTCTGTGCACCTGGTTTTGCTGCATGAGGATGGGATTTCCTCTTCCCATTTCAGGGGATAAGGATATATTTTGAAAGCTTCCTAGTACCAAGCTGTAACGATGATACTGTTGAGGGAGAGCCTTAATAGAAAGAAAAGACATCACCTCTCATTTTTCTTCTCTCTGGCATAATTTTGAAGTATATTTAAAAAAAAAAGTTGATTGTATCAAGAAAGCAGCCAGCACCATTTGCTGTTCTTACAGTTCTTCCAAACCTCAAATCTGTGCAAGTAACATCTGGTTTCACAAGAAAAAGACACCAAGAAAGTGCTATGATTTCAGAATCTTGCTAGAATCTGTATCTTGATTGCAGTCCAAAGTCTTATTATGCAGCTAATTTTTTCCTGGTTCATGACACAGGCCTGTCAAAATAACACTGTCTAGGCACCCAATTCCCCTTCTTCTCTAAACATTGCTTGTCTGCTCATACAGCTTTGTCTAAATGTACCTCTGTCATCTGTAATAAGGTAATAGGCCTAAAAATTACTTAGTGTCATCTTGCATCTTTCACTTAGGTACAGAAGATGTTTTAAACCTAAATTTATGCCTTCATTACACCTCTTTCTTTCTGCTCCTTATTGCACTTTCAGATCTCATCTCCCAGTAACTGCAACAGGGAGAAAGAACATAAAATTGTTCTGATATTAGTGTTATTTTCTTGGGCTGAAAAATCCCCATGCAAAGTTCAGGTTCAGTGTCTCAGCCTAATTTGTCATTTGTGTTTGCAGTATTAATTAAACAACCCACAGAAATTCCACATGCTGCTGTCTGGTAGGAGCTGGTGTCCAGGCTGGATTGCATGGAGCCTAGATAACTAAACATGCTCATTAAGAGCTTGTGTGCTGAAGCTGAGGGAAAAAACCAAAACCAAACAATAAAACCATGGCCTGACAGGAAAGAAAAGCAGAACAAATTACCAGTGTCTGTGTTACTACTGCAATCCACTGCTCTGAGCAAGACATTCAAGGTACCCTGTCCTGCTCTGTGGGGGCAGCCACGGTCCTCTCACAGCTGCTCAGTGCTGGTGTGCCTCTCCCATGCTCTTCCTTCAGCACCTTTCTGCTCATATACATGTGAATATATCATATATCCAGGGATATCATCCCTGGAGACACTTCCTTTTCCTTATCTACAGCAACTTCCTAGCAAACTGTGAGGTTCCCAATTTCAATGCGCTTACCATCCATCCCACCATACACTGTACTGCCGGGTTGTTAATGTTAAGTCAGTTTTACAAATATTCTAAAAGATCCAGAATGCATGCTGATTTTGCTGCCCAGTAAGCATAAAACACCAAGTCAGCTTATTGAGCAAATTTCTTACAGAGAAACTCAGTTTAAAAAAGAAGAACGCCTGTTCACTATTCACTTACCGACTGTGCTCAAAGCTCGTAGGGCCCCTTATACCAACCCTTTCTTGTAATGGGGATTAAGGACCATCAGTTCACTATTTGTACACTGATAGAATAATGGCAAAAATACTCAAGCACCAGGAATTGCTCTAGGTTATCAAGAATGATTTTGCAGTTGGGCAGGGAGGGTTTGGTGTGGCACCCACAAAACTCATTTTTCCCTGATCTCCGTCATCTCTTTGTACCTTTCTTCCTTTGGGATGTAAGCTGGCCCGATCTTACGACGTATATAAGGTGTCTAATGTAGCATGCTAACCAGAGTGTAAAACTACATTGAAAAGCTGTGAGATTTCTGTTCTTGCGACCCTCCCCAAGGCTTTTTATGTGAACTCCAACAGCTTTGAGAAGAAATGTTATGTCTCAGGAGAGCTTAACTTTGACTAAGGCATCTGCATCTTTTTAAGCTCCTAGATAATTTTTCCAAGCAACATCCTGAATGTTGAACATTAGGTTGACGTGAATTTCAAGGAGCAAGTTGGAAATACCTCAAAAATACAAGATTTATAATGGAAGTGAGACAAAGACCACAGAATGGCTGCAGAGCAGCCATTACGGAGTTATATACCTCCAGCATTACTCTGCATGCAAAGTAAGTAACATATTTTAAGTCAGCCACAACAAGTACAAGAACCTGAGTCATTCCTTTGCACAGGAGGAACTAATTGTGTTAGGGATCAAAATGTGCTGAGGCTTTTCAATGTCAAAACGTAATTGATAGATTAGTGCAAGTCCTTGACAGGTGACGCTGTCCTGGACAGCACAGAAAAAGCAAGTTGAGAGCTCGTACTGTTTATGAATTTGCAGGGAAAGCTTTATTAGTGGACTGCAGCCTACTAATAAAGATTGCGCCAGGCAACCCACACTGGCTTGGTCAAAAGGCTGGTAGAAAAGAAGCATCTCCAGCCCCTCAAGCTGAATGCGTGTCAGTTTTTTCTTTCTGCAATCTTTTCTTAAGTGTCTAAAGAAACTCCTCCTCACACAGTTTCACAAAAAATGATTGTCCAAATGAAGATTTTAAAAAAGAAAATGAGATTTTATTTTCTTTTGGAAATTCACATTAAAGGAAGCTAGAGTATATGCAACACTAGTGACATGCAGCCTTTGTTGTCCCTAACCACACTGTTAAAAATCAGTAATTATCAGAGAAAAAGTATTTCAGAGACTCTACGATCTGTAGGTCCAGATTATTTGGGACAACACTTCAGTAATTCAATAGTAAGATGTGCCACCTTTGGAAGCAAAATCATCAGAACTGGGTGTTTGTAAACAGCAGCTACCACACACACATTTCTTCCTGGTTGTACTAACACAGCAAGTAGACTTATTGCACCTGCAGTTTTCTCTGCAAGGCCTGAAGCCACCCCAGCTGGCAGACTTCCCCAAAGCACACCCTGAAGAGGAGAAAAGGCTCTGCAGAAAAACAACTCACCACCCTCTCCATGAGAAGAGATGACTCAGACCTGTTCAAAACTCTTCTGTCTCTCCTAAACTTTGTACTGGTTAGAGGTGAAACTAAGAGGGAAAGTGTTCACTCTCAGCCTCTTCTCTCAATTGTTCTTCCAATTTTGCCTTTTCCTCCTTATCTTCAAATACCATTTTTGTACTTTCTCTGAGCAGCCTCAGCAAGCTCTACCAGCACAATTTCAGGGCCATCAGAGCTGCTCCTTCATCCCCTCTGATCAGCTTTCCCAATACTCCAAGAGCAGCTTCCCTTTTTCTGCCATGCCTATCTTCTGGGATTAGGTTCTCTTCTGGTTGGCAGGACCTCCCATCACAGAAGGAGCATCACCACAAAAACTATTAACCATGGCTCTGGCATGGGTGGGAGCACAGCTCAGGCTATAGCCACGGGCAGGCAGAAAAACAAGGGTAGTTTATCAGCAAGTTTCAGCTTCAGGCTGGACATCACTTGACTGGATAATTACAACAATTCCTTCTGGCTTCCAAATTACGCAGAGCATTATTTTCAAGAGGCCATGTCCAGTAGCACTGTGGGAAGCACATGATGATGGAATACAGACCTGGGCATTTTGCTTCATGTGGTTCTGGCTGTACCGCAATATACATCACCAGCTCTGCCTTAAACCTTGGAGCTTTATTGCTTCTCCTGCACATACAGCAGTGTCCCATGAATTTTCTACTCATTTTCTCCTCAGCTATGAGTCAGAGGGTACTGGAGCTTTGGATGCTGGAGGTTCCCACTACTGGAAACTCCAAAGTACATTTTGTCCTCAGCCTAATCCCATGCTTGGGCCCAAACATGCTATGGAGCAGAGTCATTAGGAAAGTGATGCCAGTGAGATCTGTTGTCATAAAACTGAAACCCCTACATAGAAGCTTTGTAATTAAGAATAAACAGAGGCAATGAGTCATTACATTCAATATTGTGGGGCTTTTAGGAAAGGATGTTTTCTATAACTCATGGTAATAACACATGACCTTTGACATCATTATTTTTTTTCTTTTATTGTTAGCAGATGTCATCGCAGTCAAGTGAAGAAGGGTACCAAATGGCCACTGTTTGAAGAGAGCCATTTAATTAAGTTCATGCCTTTGATACCATACACTTAGAGCCTTCAGGAAACTACAGTTAACTACAGTTAACTACTTCAGTTAACTACAAAGCAGTCTACAAATATCTCAGATGTTTGCAGGTTCCGCCAGTACCACGGCTGAGAGTGTATCCCAAACACACACAGAGGACACTGACACAAGCTGCCACGGAGACTGCCATAGGCAACACGGCCTCAGGGTTAGAAGAAAGCCTTTTCTGCAAATCCAGGCAATCATGAATACACAGCCAGACTCTAAAGTTGTATGTTATTTTTTTTTAAATCTTGTATTTCCTACTATATTTTAACATGGTATTAAACTGCTGCAACTGGTATACTAAAAATATCTTCTGGAAGAGTTTATTTTTGTTTGGATGCTTGCAGTGTCTCCATAAATATGAGCCATGAGGAACACTAGATCCTCCAAAAATACAGACCCTATCTGAAACAATGGGTCCACTTGTCAGCAAGAGCCCAGAGCTCCATGCCAGCAACTCTTCTTCTTGGTTATGCTCAGCAGGAGCAAGAGCCTGGAGCCACCTTGTCCCTGTGATTCTTGCTGGGACCTGATGACCTGGCTGAAAACAGCAGGAAGCAAGAGAGTTCACCTACACAGAGGCCTGTACCAGGGAAAACCACCAATGTCCACCTGAAGTCATTAAATAAAACAGTTATTAAAAAGTCAGCAAGAATTAAAGACAGGAGGACTTAGATGAAGAGGCTACTGACGTAACCTGGGGAACACATAGCACCATTTGTGTAAGAAGTAGATGAGAATTGGAGAATTTGGTTGAATTGAGGATGATGGGGAGGTCACAAAAAGGTATGCTGCTCTTCCTGTGCTCTTTTCAGTAAGGGCAGGGGGACAAGGACAAGAGGGGGTGACTGCTTCTGTACAATCTACAGCCTTTGTTCTTTTCTATCATCTCTGGTATGTGACAGTCTCCTTTTTACAAGAAAGGCAGCAGAACTATGCTCCAGTAACATCACATGTTGCTATGCACTGTGCCTCATCCCATCTTGAGCAAAACAGTCTTTTGCTGTCCTTCATCTTGGCTGGGGATTTGAACACAAGTTCAGAATAATTTCCTTTCTGCCAAAATTACCTCCTTGCTGATTGTCCCGGTTTGAGCACATTCTCATTTGAGCCTGATCTTCCCATTTTCAGGGTTGTGCTAAGGCTTTACAAATCAGATATCCTAAACCTAATAACCGCATGACATCTCATGGGAATCATCTGGATCCTGGTGCTACCTGAGACCGAACAGATGTGTTGAATAGTGGAATGAACCAACATTTGCAGGGTTTCATCATCCTCATAGGCTGCTTACGGGAGTATCACACACAAGTTACAGAATCATTAGAATTCCACATATATCATATCAGTCCTCTCTCTGTAGGCCACTCAAAGAAAAAAAACCAGCCTTGAGAAATATTCAAAATCTCTTTTTTTCTCCTTAGCTGTGTATATCACCCTTATATATTTACCTGGGTTTTTCCCAGGTCCAAGGTACAGGTTAGAAGAGTGCAGGTCCCTGGATTCTCTTTATCCTGCTTTTCTTCTGCAAGTTCCCTGGGATGTTGCCCAATGTCTTTGACTTCTGAAATATAACCACTGGTTTACATGAAAACTTACCCTCAATTTTTAGGGGCTGGCCTCAGTTAAGATCCTGTGCCTCAGTTCTCCCTGCAGTCCCCACCTCTCATTAGAGCATTAAACTACATTAAACATTCAAAATGTGGAACTTACTAAAATTTCCCATCTTTAATAAGACACAGTTTAGCTAATATCATCGAATGAGGAATTCAATACTATTTAGATGACTGATGCAAGACTCACAGAAGAAGAGTTATATTCTATAGGATATAACTCCTACATAGGAGAAAAAAAATCATGACAATAGCTTTTTGCATAGAAATATAGGCTACAATCCAGTCCTCCTGGATCTGAGTTTCTACAATGCAGTTTCCTGTGTCTACATGAGGCAGGTGTCCGAGCTCCCATTACAGACCATGGAGAACCTGTCAAGACACAGCTCAGAGTCCACTCTAAGCCACGGTTTTGGCTCATCCCAAAAACATCACTCACACTTGGTAAGCTGAATCACTCTCGCAACTCCAATAAATGTGCTGACTGTAGAAGGATTTTAGACACCCTCCATATAACTAGTGCTAAATCACTCCCTCAATTTAAGGTGAGATATATTCTACTCCTTGCATCTCATCATCGTGTAGCAGAAAGCCTACATTTTTCCTTGTGAAACTGCAGGATTCATTTTAAAGCCAATTCTGAAGGTTATAGAAGAAATGAAAGCTGAGGGTTACTTGCCAGGAAGGGTAACACTGTCCTTGGTGGCTTCTTGGAGGAGGAAAGGCAAACTGCGCAGTGTAAAAACTGAACTCAAGGGAGCTATATCAGGGGTCTTAGCTGCATCTACAGTCCATAACTGCAGATCAGGTTCTCCTCCAGAGAATGCTGATGGGCATTTGAAAGAAGTTTCTTTGCACACAGAGACCATGCGTGTACAAAGCTTCAAGCGGTTCTGTGTTTCAGTTAGGAACAAACACAGACAACTACTGAGGCACTCAGACCTTCACTACCTCTCACTGATGCCTGCCTTGGAAAGAATATGGAAAAGGTTTCAGTGCTGAAGCAATTCCTCCTCTCTGAGGGCTTGTCCCAACAGAAGGAAGAAAGATGTTGGAAGATGCAGACACAGAACTGCAGCTCTGTTTGTTGTTGTTTTTTTTTAATTCCCAAGGGCCATTTGTCTGTGATATTACAAAGCTTGTCAAAGGTGACAAGAAAGTACCGCAGCACTCCTGACTGCTTTACGGTAGCTATAAACTGTCACAGATTAGATCTTTTAATTATTTTTTTTTCAGCAGTATGAAAAGTTTCATTAAAAATGCAGTTACTTGAATACATCTTTTTGGAAACAGATGTGGATCACTTGATTATAGGGAAAGGGCATACAGATGACTTTCAGGATCTGAGTATCTTGCTTCTTGTGGCAACGTGTTTTATCTGCTTCAAGGAATTTAGGACTAAAAAAGCAGACTCGTGGCCACAAGAGGGTGCAAAATTACCCAGCACAAAAAGCAGGGTTTGTGCACTACAACCTTTCTGCTGCACTAATCACCAGGGGGACAGTGAAAATTACACTCTTGGGAGTAAAGCTCCATCTGAAAAAACTTTTCACAGATTAATTTTATTCAGACAGTATGACAGGAAACCTAAAGTAAAGATACTGCAAGCTTCGCTTAGAGGGAAAGGTAACTTTTTAAGGAAGTGTGAAAATTCCTATGGCAAGAATGCCAAAATACTATTCTTTTGAAAGTTTGCTTATTTTTTTTAAAAGGTCCTTGACAAAAGGAACAAAGGTATGGGCCATAGGTCTAGTCAATTTTGTGCATACTATAAAATTATGTTGTACTTGAAAGTCTCTGTAAATAATTATTAGTCTGCAATAATAGTAATTTAGCATCTTCCCCAAATGCTCCAAACCATCCAGGTAGTTTCTTGCTGATTTTTCAGACACAGAAAAAATTTTTCTACCTCTTCTTTCCTTATTTCTAACTTGACTATTTTCTCCTTTGAAAACTTAATTGTGTTAAGTGTCTGGTCAAAATTATTTTTTTCCACCCAAAGTTAGAAGCCAAAACGACCCCACCTATCTTTTGCACCATCAGTTACTTGCTGCTCTTCCTAACCCAGCAATGATGCCATGCTTTCATTGCCTTCCTCTTCGTGTTAGTGCAGAAGCTTCTCTCCTGGTTCTTTTCTGACCCTATAAGTCACTAGATCCACTTTGCATCTTAGACCTTCTAA
>NW_010173747.1:0-2424 GCF_000695765.1 Mesitornis unicolor | reverse complement strand
ATTCCTGCTATGTCCTTACATGGATCTCTAATAATTTTCCTTTACATAAATTAGCAGTAGATCATCATCCCTCCCATTAACCATTGCCCTGTGCTGACCACATCTGAGCAGGAGGGGCTGCACGGTGTGAAGTGGCAGCTCCCACAAGCTCTGATCTTGCTGTGGGTCATTCCTCATTAGCAAAATGGGAGTGAAAAGTATGACTTTTCCTCTGCTCTGAGGTTGTTTTTTTTCCTGGAGCTTGAACTCTATGACATGGCCTAGTTATGTGACTGGGCAACAGCCAGCACAACAGCTGATTTGTTCTGCTGCACGCTGATAGCAATACAATAGTCATAAAGTCTAAATCATAACGCATTTGCTGCAGTTGAGAAACAGTTCCAAAATGCCAATGCTAATACTATTCCTTTCCCATTATAAAGAGTAGAAAAACATATCAGAGACCTACAACAGTATTTTTCTGTTAGCAGCTCTCATTCTTCAGTAGAGGATGCAGATACCCAACTTGTCTAAGCAATCAAGCATTCAGAAGTTCAAACACTACGATATTTGCTAACTTCAAGACCAACTTACACAAACCTAAAAGATTCTTTCCCATTTCCAAGCTCTGTCTACACATCTTTGGATTCCATGTTGCATTGGTCATTCATGGCTGTGAAAGAGAAATACTGTCCACTTCTGGCCAATACAAGCCATAAGCTGGGAGTAGGTCTTCAAATACAGGAATACCAAAGATCTGCAACCCAGCATGGCAGTAAGGAGGATTTTGCCCAGAAGCATGACTGCTCGTTACCTTTACCACAAGAGAGATCTGCTCCCACCAGTGACTACCACTGGGGAACTATGAATCAGTGGGAGAGCCAGATCTTGCTATCTCCAAACAAACTAAAACTCTGAATTAATTAATTTCTCTAATCAAAGAATTGAAAGGAATCAAAATTTTCTGCCAGGCATGCTGTCAAACTGATGAAGTGACTCAGCAACCAAAATAATTGGTCTGTAATATGATTATATTTGGGGACTCGGGTTGGGGTTTAGACATGCTGTTAAAGACTAAATTGAAATAACTGATTTAACACAAAGTAGTCAGGCCTGCCATTTTAAAATGTCCTGCTGTCTGTCATTAAACAAGCAGGAACTCAGATGAAAAAATAATTGGCTGCTGTGTCACCATGCCAGGGCTTCGTTAGTAAATATCCTTAATAAGCTGATCCAGATGTGAAACATGCTCCCTGAGAAGGTGCAAGTGATCACATTTAGATTACTCCCCAAGACCTGTCCTCTTGTATGATGCTCTTCCTGTAGAACAAGGAGCGATCAATAACCACACATCCCATCTCCAATTAACAGACCCTGACCCCAGGACCTCCAGCTATCAGGAAAGGGAAAAGCGCAGGTCTCTGAGCACTCCCCAGCACCAGGCAGTGCCAGCCCGGTTAACTAGGAGGAATTCACACACGGAGATGCTAAGCCTGATACCATGCGAGAGAAGCATTCTTGCTGGCACCCTGAAATTAGCAGATGTACTGCAGGCAATGTCGTACAGGAAAAACAAACAAACAAGCAAAGAACAAACCACAATGAAAACTGCATAGCCAGAAATTTTCTGTGAGTCTAAAATACATTAGGTAGAAGTTGTACAAAGATGGTTGTGTTACTCAACATGTATAGGTTAATTGAGAAAATGAATCACCACAATTTTATTACCCTAAATAATGCAGCCATATGAGCAAAACACCACAGGACTGGTAGCGACAGAACTTAGGAATCATCTGATTATAAAAGCAAAGGAAACTATAAGCAGCAGAGAAATTAGGATTTCTTTTAAGAAAAGCATTTATTAAGGAAAGTTGTATTGTTGCTAGCTAAATGCTTGTTAATGGAATGGTCTTTCATGTGGGGCACCTTAAGCTGGAGTTTTCCATTTAAAAGGAATTCAATGCTGGATGTTTAAGGTCACTGACAACTTTTTCCCTGAAGTAATCATACTGAATTTGGCCTCCTTTGGTGTAAAACTGGTTCCTGGATAATTTCTTCACTTTCTTGTGAAACACCAGAGCAAGGCAACAGGAAGAGATGGGACGTTGTGTATCTGTAAATGACACTGGAAACCCTCACAGATGCTTTTTTGCCCCCACACTTGCTTATTTGAATCATAGGTCATGCTATAGGTCATTCTATTATAAGCAGCTCAGGCACTGCCACCTGGAGAGGACATTGCGCACATACATATATGCTAAGTATAACACATAGTAAGGAAATGAAGGAAACTGCAACTACTGTCAGCATTACCTGTCTGGTAACAGGCCAGGTATTTGCAACCCATCCTAATGGAAGGGTTTTGCTCATTTTTCGGCATCTTGCTTCCAGCACCTCTATGTTTTTTCAGAGGGGGGGAAAAATAAATATATATATTATATATAT
>NW_010173746.1:18411-21125 GCF_000695765.1 Mesitornis unicolor | reverse complement strand
ACTTCCCCCCAGCTTGGTGTCATCTGCAAAAAAACCTAGAGAAATCTTTAATTACTCTAACAAATAGAAAATGCAGTATTTTAACTTGACTGAAAGGCCAGCTACTAAAAACATATTTAAATATTAGATATGTATAACTGAAAGTCATAAATGGCCAAAGAATACTGTAGACCTTCCTTGCCTTATAGCTAGAATGTTTCACATATATGAATTGCTACAAAAAGGGATAAAATACTTGTAAGTTTCACAGCAACCACCTAAAAGTAAAAGTCTTCAATGCAGACATGACAAATTGTTTCAGATGTTTCACAGGAACTTGTTATATGTGTACCCTTCTCAACTTTTGGTCAATGTAATCCGAGTCAATTTGCTTTTGCTTATATAATCTAGATTGCCTCTAGGTTTTGGGCAGTTTTTCCCTGTTCATTGTGAGGTAAGAGACCACGAGCAGCTATCTACCAGGGTTAGCTGATGTGTATGGAGACATAACTTACAAGGTAGTATTTTTGGTACTAGCCCAACAAACTGTGAGTTTCTGAGACTTAAAATGCTTTACCTTACCCCATGTATACTGCATGTATATCTTTTATTTTGCTGAGCAAGAAATCATCTAAAAGCATGAACTTGTCATTTATTGTGCCTAAGCAATAACCATAGTCTAATCACAAGGTCTAATAATCGCATCGTTCTCATTTGACTCACATCTCATTTCTGTTCAATGGTATGTCATTCCCGAAGTACAGGGCTGCAGATTCTTATCTCACTTTCCAACTTTAGTCTGATACTCTTGATCTTTGGGCTCATCCTCTCTCTCATGGTGACACCCACACTTGCAAGCTGTTCTTAAGTAAACCCATATAAAGTTTGTTTTCCCAAATTGAAACAGAGTAACCCTTTGACAAAATTGTTGCATTATTTCCAAAGTGCTTCAAGCAGTGTCAGTTTAAAAGCACTTATAAGCACAAAATAGTCCTGTGGATAATATTTCTTGCAGGATAAAAATGGTTCTAATGAGAAGTCAAGTATTTGAATTGTAAAATATCAGCTTTGGACAGGCTGTGATTATTTCACTTCCAATGTTTAATCTAATAATAGCATGATATTTACCAAAGCAAAACATAGAGTGGTTACACAGCATTGTCTTTTTCAATAGATGTGATTTAAGCCCAATGGGAAACTGAACATCACAATGCCGTTCACTCACTTCTCCCTCCCTACATGAGATGGGGAGAAGAAAAACATAAAAAATGTGAGGTGATTCTGCCCCTCTACTCTGCTCTTGTGAGACCCCACCTGGAGTACAGTATCCAGTTCTGAGGGTCCCAACATAAGAAGGACATTGAGCTGTTTGAGCAGGTCCAGAGGAGGGCCACAAAGATGATCAGAGGACTGGAGCACCTAGCCTATGAGGACTGACAGAGAAAGTTGAGGCTGTTCAGCCTGGAGAAGAGAAGGCTCCAGGAGGACCTCATTGCAGTATTCCAGTTCCTGAAGGGGTCCTATAGGAAAGCTGGGCAGGGACTTTTTATAAGGGTAGGTAGCAATAGAACAAGGGGGAATGGATTTAAACTGGAAGAACGTAGATTTAGACTAAATATTAGGAAGAATTTCTTTACCGTGAGGATATTGAGATACTGGAATAGGTTGCCCACGGAAGTTGTGGACGCCCCCTCCCTGGAAGTGTTTAAGGCCAGGTTGGACAGGGCTTTGAGTAACTTGGTCTAGCAAGAGGTGTCCCTACAGGCAGGGGTGTTGGACTAGATGGTCTTTAAAGTCCCTTTCAACCCAAACCATTCTGTGATTCTATGAGTTCGTGAGCCGAGACAAAAGGACAAGGAGGGTTTGCTCCCCACTTATGGTCACAGGCAAAAGACAGACTCAAAACCAAAACAATTTAATTTGTTACCAGTAGCATCAGAATAGAATAGGGAGAGATAAAAACAGACCTTAAAGTCAACACCTTCCTCCACTCCTCCCTTCTTCATGGGCTTAGCTTTGTTCCCAGTTTTTTTACCTCCTCCAGCACCCAGCAGTAATAAAAGAGGGAGAGGGGTGGAAATGGGGGTTGCAGTCAGTTCATCCCATGTGGTCTCTGTCACTCCTTCCTCTTCAGGAGAGTAGGGAGAACTCCTGCCACTTCTCCTTCTGTTTTTTGTTGTGGTTTTTTTTTTTTTTCCCTTATGGAAAGGGGGCCATGTGGAAGCAGAGAGAGACACTGGGATGAGGTTTTTTTTCCCCTTCTTCTAAGAAAAGCACGTGATGTGGTGGGAAAACCGACTGCAACCCCCCACCCCCATCCCCCTGTGCCTCAAGGCAAAGGGGGAGGAAGAAGGTGAAGGAATCAGGAACAAAAGCTGAGCCCGGGAAGAAGTGAAGGGTGGGGAGAAGACATTTTCATTTTAAGATCTGGTTGTATCTCCCATTGTTCTACTCTGATGTTGGTAACAAATTAAAATTGTTTTGGTTTTTTATTCCTTATGATGAGTCTGCTTTTTGCCTGTGACCTGTTTTAAGTGGTGAGAAGCCCTCCCAGTCCTTATTTTGATTAGCCCTTTTCTGGGGGGCATTGTGGTGCTCAGTTATGCACTGGGCCTAAACCACAACACAATTATACAAACAGAAGTTTTCTAGAGGTTGAATTGATCAATAAGTACATATTAAAATAAGCATCAAAGTTAGAGGGAGCAGCACAATGCATTAGAAGATAAATTTTC
>NW_010173746.1:0-18393 GCF_000695765.1 Mesitornis unicolor | reverse complement strand
TTTGACTGTGTAATGGTTCAACAAACAGACTTACTGAAAAAAACACAATGAGTTATTAAGTAAAATTTAGGTGGTATTATGTAGGTAAATATTCCATTCACAGCATGAATAAGCCTAGTTAGAGTGCATGATCTTTATTAGAAACCTTAAAAATATTTACTAAGATGCATTTCTGCAACTGGATGAACCTAAGCTGGAAAAACAAAGATGATTCATACCAGATATATTCTGCTTTCCTCCTCCACCCCTGCAACAGTGTAAAATGCAATAAAATTTATTTTTGTTTAAAAGTTGTTATTGATATGCCACAAGGACTCTAGACACTTCAGTGTCTTTTCAGCCTAGGTGTCAGATTTGTGAACTTCCATTGTATTTTATAAGTCAAATTTAAATGTCTTCATACTGACAATATTTGTTATAGACTGCTGTTCTCTGTATACCATAAAAAGTGGATCCACAGCTCAGTCAGTCTTACCGCTGTGCTTTGCAAGATCATTGAGCAGATACTTCTGGAAACTATGCTAAAGCACATGGAAAACAGGAATGATTAGTCACAGCAAACATGGTTCACCTAAGGGATTTTGTTCTTAATATACTGCAGAACTTTGGAGTAACAAAGTGCCTGATAAATCTGGTAGCCTAAGACACAGTTACAGAGTTGGTGGATGCAAGAAGAGCGACTGACATAATCTACCTGGACTCGTGCAAAGCATTTGACACTGTTTCACACAACATCCTTGTTTCCAAAATGGAGACACATGGATTTGAAGGATAGATGACTTTTTGGATAAGGAATTCAATGGATGAAAATAGTTCAATGTCTGGGTGGAGACCAGTGATAAGAGGTGCTCCTCACAGGTCCATACTGGGTCCAGTATCACTCAACATTTTTGTCAGCTACATGGACAGTGGGATTGAGTGCACCCTCAGCAAGTTTGCAGATGACACCAAGCTGAGTGGAGTGGTTGATACTCTAAAAGAAAGAGATTCCATTGAGAGGAACCTTGATGACCTTGACAAGTGGTCCAAAATGAACCTCATGAAGTTCAACAATGCCAAGTACAAAGTTCTGCACAGAAGTCAGGGCATTCCCAAACACAAACACAGGCTGGGCAGAGAATGGACTGAGAGCAGCCCCAAGAAGGACTTGGAGGTTCTGTTTGATGAGAAGTTCAACTTAAGCTGACAATATGTGCTTGCAGCCCAGAAAGCCAACTACACCCTGGCCTACATCAAAAGAAGTGTGACCAGCAGGTTGAGAGAGGTGATCCTTGTCCTCATCTCTGCTCTCATGAGACCCCATCTGAAAAACTGCATCCAGCACTAGGGTCCTCAACAGACGAAGAACATGGACCTGTTGGAGTGAGTTCAGAGGAGGGCCACAAAGATGATCAGAGGGCTGGTGCTCCTCCCCTGTGAGACCAGGCTGAAGGAGTTGGGACTGTTCAGCCTGGAAAAGAGAATGAAGGTGGTGAGGCACTGGCACAGGTTGTCCAGAGAAGCCATGGAATCCCCCTCCCTGGAAGTGTTCAAGGCCAGGTTGGATGAGGTTTTTGAGCAATCTGATCTAGTGGAAACTAGTCCCTCCTCATGGCAGGAGGGTAGGAACTAGATGATATTTATGGTGCCATCCAAATAATTATGGTTCTATCTTTATATATATGTATATAAAAAAGAAGGAAATTCTACATACATAAATAGAAGGGTATGTTTATATATACACGTGTGTACATGTAGATATTTAAAATAATGCCACAATTTTAGTAACTTACCGAAGTTCTTGATGGCATTGCATATCAGCAAATAGGTAGCAGTAATTGAAGTCAAATGGTTCTCTAAGTTGTGCCATCTCGATTGCTCTGCACTGGCCTGTTCCCGCAGTAGGTTGTGCTCTTGGAAACGAGACCTGGAACAGATAAAGCAGTCTTTCAGGAAGAAGACCTTCTATTCCCTTTAAAACTGATAGCACAATGCTAACAAGCCAGGGAGGACTGAGAAACAAAAAGAATAGGAATGCTGTTCAGTAGATATTGCACTTCTGGGCAAAGAATTCTCTTTCAGAAGATTGAATCTAGAAAAAATAGGTAATTTTGTGTAGAAGAATTGCAGGAAAAGAAGAAAGAAAAAAGAGCCTACCTCTCTAATGGATAAATCTATACAGACATATTTTAATAACTCCATAGAAATTTATTGCAACTCCAGACTTCACCTATTACAAATTGCTGATGGAACTTGTGTCACAGAAGGTGAGCATGAGACAAAAAAGCAGACACAAGACAATGTCTTCTGTATCGTTAAGACACAAGAGCCAATAACAGAGACAGAAGCAGAGAGTTTGCCCATGAAGATGCCTAAAGGTTTATCCATAAATGACAGTTTTGGGATCTCAAGCTTAAGTTACAAAAATAACAAAGCTGTGGATACAGTTGTAACTGTGTAACATCTTGGTTTAAGAAACAAAAGTCATTGCTAAGTATAAGAGTTTTATTTCCATGTATGTAAGAATGTAAGCTGATGAAATAATAAGCAAATAAATAATAGAAACTTGTACGTGTCCCATATATTGAAATTCCTAGGTTAAGATAAGAAAGTCTTAAGAGTTAAATCTGTCTATGGTAAATACATTTATGGTATTCAAACAAAATATGTAGAATTAAACATGATGTTAATTTTTTTGACTGTTTTGAGTGTATGGAAATCTGAATGGCTCAAAGCCAAGAGGAAGAAAATGAAACATGTTTATATTCTAGAAGATTGCTCTTATCTCATGCCCACTGCAACTTCTTCATCCCAGTTCTGCATGTGCTGAGATGAAATGGGACTTTGCAACAGTTTTCACATTTGTTCTGTCAGCATCCACTATTTGACACATGTGACTCTGAATTTAAAAGGTATAACATGTGTACATCTATATGTAACCAAAGTTCCATTTGTCCAGACCTCACAAAAGTGATCGTTTCTTGCAAGATAATCATAGATGAAGAAATGTATGGGAACAATGTATGGAAACAAATCAAGGAAAAAAAAAGGACATTTCTGTAGAAGACATACACTTCATATTTTCTGTCTCACAATTAATGAAGCTTTTATTTAATTTATGGCCATGAATGTAGTTTTATTTTGTATGATAAGCATACCTGGAGGCACATATAAAGCTTCCTAATAGAGAATTCCAAGGAAACAAAGTTTATATAATCACACTATATTCACAAAAAACTTAGCATGCATCATCTTACTCTGGACTTCATTCTCCACCTATTTTTGAAAAAGTTTGACAACACTGATGGATTTAAAGACATTCTAAGAAAAAATATGTTCATACAGATTTGTTGAGAACTAACAGTTGAGTAACGATGAGACTACTGAGGCATGGCTAGGATGCATTTGTACTATATTTTATTTAGAAGCTGCTGGGTGGACAACTTGTATGCACACAGTTCTAGAAAAGATGTTGTCATTTCCTAGCAAAGATGACAAAATATGTGACAAAAATGACAAAGATGACATCTTCCTTTCAAATCTGATTATTCCACAAAACAGAACATGAATCCACAGAATTGAACAACTTGGTTTTACTTAAGGCCTGTGTAAGACACATAGAAAAGACACCAGTGAGACACAGTTTCATTTGGTAGTTGTCATATTATCAGTCAGATCCTTGAAGGTGTGTGAATGAGAAAAAAATAATGGGGGATTTACTTCTTTTAAATGTCTCTCCAACAGCTGTCAAATGGAGGTCTTGAAAGTCTAACTCACTTGGCTTTTCTGTGCGTTTGTTATATGCAAGGAGTGCATTCATTATGGTTTTTGACATTAAGTTGCATAACAACAGAATTAATCCAAAAGAAATTTTGTCAAAAACATAATTATACAAAATAATTGAACCAGCAGGTATCCTATATTCTTACTACGTATAAAAGTAACATGCAGTGTGTTTTGTAAAAATAATTTACTAACCACACAATTTTCAGACAAGACTGGGGGCTGTAAAATAAACTAATAATAAAATAAGCTAAGAAGGAGACATTTGCATTTATAGCAATGAAATTCAAATTTTATAATCATCTTAAATCAAGACTTATAAAAATGTAATGAAGTCCAATTTACTTTTAATAGTTGTTTCATTTCTCTGAGAATAAACTTTTCCTTGCATTTCAATAAAGTACACTGATAGTAAATAATTTAAGCAGCATGGTACAACAGATAGTAATATATATATTTTAAATTAAGTTGTTTAAGGGAAAAAAAACAGTAATGCCTTGAAGAGCAAAGTGCTTTGGGAGGAAGTAAACAGTAAAAACAAACTTAGAGGAAAACTAAACAAGTTTTCTAATGTTTTGCAAATAAAAAATAAGTTGCTCACAGTTTCCTATAAAAGTTGCGTTCTCTTAAATTGTGTTTGCTCAGAGGAAGCCCTGCGGCTGAGGCAGTGCTGGGTCCTGAGGGCACCGCAGGACCTACTGTCCCTGTCCCTGTGTCTCCTACTCTACCCATGGCCCAGGATCCCATTTCAGCCCCTGGGGCCATCAGCCACTGCCTCAGCAGTGAAGCAACAGGGCCGGTCTCCAGTTCCCCATGTCTTGACCCATTCTTGGCCCATACTTAAGAAGGTGCCCAATGCCTGAGACTGGGGCTGCCTCAGTGCTCCCCAGGTGCCCAGCTCTTGGTGTTCAGCCCATGGAGAGCAGCTGGACCTTGTGACACCCTGACTACAAACTTAGTTGACTAGGAAACTTGAATTAGAAATGACAGAGACCTGTGTGGACTTTCCTTCCTGCATCGTTACTAAGGATCATTACTCTATTTGCTCTAACTTTGCAACTGCAAAGTGAAGATATTTCTGAGGCATTTATTTTCACCAGAACTTAGTCCCAGAAAAAAAATATTCTTCTAAAAATATGTTGTTCTTAAAAAATAAGCATTTTTGGTAACATTTGTTTCTGCATGCTTCTTCTGCTATGCTATTTTTCAGTTGGTAGGATGATGGACTGAGATAGGTACCACTGATTTGCTTTCAGAATGGAAGTAGTATGTAAATGGCTACTGAAATCAGGATAAAGCATAAACTTGAAAGGTTCCCTAACCTCTGGAAAGATCCAAGATATCTGGCAAATTCAATTAATTCTTCATCCCATTGGAAATATATCTTTAAAGACATTTTTTATAAATCTAACTTACAACTGTTTCTGCACAGTGCAACATGCGGTTTGGCATGTCCAATAAAAAAAAGTCTGCTTTTTCTTTCAAGACAGAAAAATGTTGGATGGAAGCATACACACTGTTTAGACCATATAAACCATGATAATACATTTTTTCTCTTTCTCTGGTTTATGCAAATAATTGGATTTTTAAATTGTAAATGGTGCTCAATAAGGTGTAAAACCATATGTGGCAACTTTCACAGAGTTATGTCAGAACCTTGCAATACTTTTTATCAGATAGGTTCTTACGTAGTACAAAAGTTGGTCACTGTCTCTTCAGCTGACCACACATCAGTGTGGCTGGGCTCAGCCAATGCAAAATCATATGTAAAACTTCAACTTTAAGAAGTGCAAGTGGTTTAAGGCTTATCACAAAGCGACTGTGGAATCAAGTTGTTGTGTTCATCATCCAAAAGCAATACTGGTACTTCTGTAACCCTTTAACTGCTTGCAGGAGCATGTGGATATCCCAGTATTTAAAGCTTTCGATGTATTCAAGGTATTTTACAGTCATACTGGACTATGTCAAACAAAAACTGTGTTTTGATCCTGACCAAATTTCTTTCTAAACTCTAGTGTTTCTGCATATGTGCCCCCCCAAAATAAATAGATAGTCATAATCTAGGGGATAAGGTGGATTTATGTACGTTTGAATGCACGGCAAAAATAATCTGATTTCCGTCTGTAAATCAGTGATCAGACCACTCAGGGCACAAATTATATGGGTTTTGCCATGTATAACTGGAGACATTCCAATGTGCCATCCTTAGTAGCATTAGACATACAGCTGTCAGAGGGAAGACCACTGCTGCAGTCTACAAAAGTTTTATTTTTTTATAGTAAATGATTTTTCCCTAGTCATGTGTCTTATCCCACTACTGTGGACAGACCAAACTCTGGATCAGAATGCAAGAAAACAGCATGCTTCAGGGGTTCAAAACAAAATAAAAATGTCTCGTCCCACTACTGCAGAGAGATGAAGTTATGAAATATGTCTGGGTCAGAGTGCAAGACACAGCAAGATTAAAAAATGTCATTTTCTGATAACTGGCAAGTACATTCTACAAGACTCTTGGCAAAAGTTACATACAATGCATACGATGGCAAATACCTGGCCCAAGGCTTCAAGAAGAGAGAATGAGAGAAAAGAGAAAGAAAGGCAACAGAGAGGAAAGAAGAAAGCAACACAAACAGAAAGGGAAGAGGAATAACAAACACCATTGGTTCCTGCGATGTTTCTATGAGGACCTCTGGTGGCGGGCACGCACTTGGCCCCTGTTGAAGATGTCGTCTATGCTTCCACATCTGTGTTGCCTTGTCAATCAATGATGCAGGAAGGGCACATCCTTACATGCGATTGTCTGATAATGAAGCAAAAGGTTGTTCCATGGTCATTGAATACTGGGATGCATCTTGGGAGAAGGCTGTTCTAATTCCTTGGGACCCTCTCTCCCCTCTTGACCTGTTTGTGGAGCTTCATAGCATGTAGTAAAGTTCTCCCGTACCTGTGACACTGAGCTACACTTTGATCACAGCTAATTGTGAGTGTAATTCCCTTCATAAAGAAGGGAATTGCACACTGCCGTAAGATCCTCACATGAGTTTGTCTAATACCAGAAGTATCTTGGACTGTGGAAACTCCAAGAGTAATTATTACCTGAAAACTTAGAGATTTTTTTGAGGATACTGATGAAGGTTTTCATGTAGGAAAATGGATCAGCCAGGTTCTTGTTACTCTATGTGTCCATGATTAGTGGTGGCATAGCATGCATAAGGGCTATAGTCTATACAGATAAGTATTCAAGGCAAATTCCAAACTGGTCCACATTTAAGACCAGTTCACAGAAGTAAATCTCCTTCTTTACTTTTACTCCTCATTTACCCCTGCGCAAATAACACTTGTGTTTGCAGAACTGAATTACCTCAGAAACTAAGGAAAGGGTGGAGATACTTTGATGGAAGGTAAGAAAAGTTGTCTTAAATATTTTCCAACAGAGAAGACAACTGAATCAAGTTTCATCCTGGAAGAGTTCCCCAACCATAAGGTGAACAGTCAAAAGAAGACCATTACTATCTTTCCTTCCTTTTTAGCTATGAACTGGATTCTGGCATCTATAAAATCAGCAAAGGTTCTGCCATAATTCTGATGGACTCAAACTTTCAGAACACTTACAGATTGAAAAGCTTTCAGACAGTTACTATTAAAAACTCAGGATAAAGACAAAGTTTTAATTTCACAAACATACCAAAATGTACTTTTACTTATTTTCTGTAGCATGAGTTTGAGATCTTTTCAGTCCCTCCATAGCTTTACTTGGCAGTTCAGTTTGACAAATAGAACTTCCCTTAAAATTAAGCAGCTTTGCTGAGACTACTCACTGATTACAGCTGGGAAAGTTAACATCTCCTTAGAAAAATATAGTCTCTCATTTTCTAAAGCCAATACACCTTCTGTGCTTCTCTGAGGACATTAAGCAGGCTCTGTTAAACACTTAGTTGTTAGTATTCACCAGGTTTAGAAACTTCTAGTTAGAACTCTCTGTATTATGTTACAGAATCCTCTCTGATCATGATCAGAGGAGTGAATAAAATTTAAAATTCATACTGAAAAAAAAAATAAAAAATGCCACATAAGGAAAGTTATTTGTTCCTGACAGAAAAAAGTAAAGTTCAACACAGATCTGCAGTTCATCTGTCCATCTTTCAGACAGAAACAGAAGTGCCTTCATCAATTAAATGACTATGTTTTATTAGTCTGGAAGTCTTCAGTATGTCTGTGAAGCCAGTATATTTTTTCTTGGCCATTGCTTCTCAGACCCTTTTACTTTCATCTGCCTGGCAGCTTTGCACCAGAATAACTGAGTGTGGCTGGCAAAGGAAAAACAGGGTATGTTTCTGTTGAAGTGAAATCCTCAAGCTGTAACAGCATCCTTGTAAACCTGCTGTTTTTAGAAATTAAACTCTATCTTCAGAGGAATGTTTGGCAGCCCTTAAGAAGCACAGTTAATGGAGTCAGGAATACTTGACTTTCTCTAGCAAATATCACAATTTAGGGGTTAAGTTTTTTCTTGAATGTCCTTTCAGACCTGAATTATTTTATTTTTCTTTAAACTTGCTTTTTTCACACCTAATGACAGCCAAGTTGAAGACTGATTAGATTTAAAATGAACATAAAGCTATTAGATCCATATGTTAGATGACATTCAGCTGAAATAGGTAATTGTTTACATGACTTTGAATGCCAATAGCACAATAAATACAATCCCTACGGCTAGCTTCTCTACACACTGGGATTAGTTTACTATTCAAATCTCAGCTCTCATCATATAGTGAACTCTGAAAACCACAAAACTTTATATATATATATTGTTGTTGTTTTGGTTTTGTTTTGGTTTTGGTTTTTTGTTTGTTTGCATTTGGTTTTGTTTCTGTTTTTTAAGATCTTAAACTAGTCAGAGTTCTAGTTCAATTCTGGCATCTACAAAGAGACCTGATGAAAGCTTTATTTGTAAAAACCCTTAGAAAGTAGCACACTATAAATTTTGAAGACTTAAGTGTTGGTCTAATACTGGTTGTAAAATAATTTTTAGTTAGAGTATTGCCTTGTATTTAGACATTCTTTTTTAAAACTAAAATTCTGCTTAGAAACTGAAGTTACATAGATGTTTGATTCAAGAAAAAATGAAGTAATAACATCACTGGAATTGTTAATATTATTTTTCCTGATTAAATATGATATTTATGGGTAACATTACTTCATTTTTACTAAAAAACAACTGCCCATAAGCTGAATTTGTCTATCAAGTTTGAGTCTTGATCTAAAAACTTTTCTGTCTTTAGAAAAGAGGAACAAACAAGGCACTCTTATACGTAGGAAAATGAGCTAGAAATTTTATGATAATTTATTTTTTTCATTAAATGTTTACCATTACCAGTCCTAACGTAAAACAAAACATCTAAAATATAAAAGAAAACTTAGGAAAGCTGTTAAGAGAAACTAAAAATGCATGCAGTTTAGAACATCCAAGAAGTAAGAAGGATTTCCATTAACAGAAAGAGGTTTTGGATGATACAAATTCTGTTGACTGTACTGACATATCCATTGCTAAGCTTCGGATATTTATGTGATCTTTAATTAGAGATAAATCTTACACAAATTATAAATGAACCATGTCTATTTTCCCAATTTTTTAGGCCAAGAACTAATAATGAAGGGCCTCATATTCCAAATGTAATATTAATGTTCTGGTAAGATTGCTATATTTGGGATTGTTTATTGCATGAATATTAGTAGAGACATTGTTTGTTATTTAATTTTAAATCTGGATTCAATTAAAATATAATAGACCACCAGACAAAAATAAGCATTGATTTTTACAATTTACTCATGCAAGTATTGCATGACTGTTAAGTATGAAAAATATTTTCATAGTCTTGGAATTAGAGTCATAATTTCCTCTGTGAAATGTACAAGGAATTCCTTCAGTTTCTGCTGATACTTGAAGCATGCTTATTAACAAATACTGACAGAGTCTTTGATTTAGGTTCTATTTCTCTGCAATTTATTTTTGCTGTTCCCTTGAGCTGTTCCCTTCATTTATCAGCAGTCCTGGTCAGCCGGGAAGGTCCCATTTGACTGCAGGCTTGCCAATATGACACCCATTTACAAGGGCCAGAAGGAGGATCCAGGGAACTACAGGCCTATCAGCCTAACCTGGGTACCAGGGAAGATTATGGAGTAACTCATCTTGAGTGCACTCACACGGCACAAGTGGGAAAACAGGGGAAACGGGCCAAGCCAGCGTGGGTTTATGAAAGGCAGGTCCTGGTTGACCAGCCTGATGTCCTTCTATGATCAGATGACCCACCTAGTGGCTGAAGGAAGGGCTGTGAATGTTGTCTACCTGAACTTTAATTAAGCCTTTGACACAGTCTCCCACAGCATTCTCCTAGAGAAACTCGCTGCTTATAGCTTGGACAGGTTTACTCTTCTCTGGGTTAAAAACTGGCTGGACAGCCTAGCACAGAGAGTTGTGATGAATGGAATTAAATCCAGTTGGTGGCCAGTCACAAGTGGTGTTTCCCAGGGCTCAGTTTTGGGGCCAGATCTGTTTAGCATCTTTACCAATGATCTGGATGAGGGGACTGGGTGCTCCTTTAGTAAGTTTGCAGATGACACCAAATGGGGAGGGAGTGCTGGTCTGCCTGAGGGTAGGAATGCTCTGCAGAGGGATCTGGATAGGCTGGATTGATGGTCTGAGGTCAATTGTATGAAGTTTAACAAGGCCAAGTACCACGTCCTGCACCTCGGTCACAACAACCCTATGCAAGGCTACAGGCTTGAGGATGAGTGGCTGGAAAGGTGCCATGCAGAAAAGGACATGAGGGTGCTGGTTGACAGCTGGCTGAGTATGATCCAGTGGTGTATCCAGGAGGCCAAAAAGGAAAATGGTATCCTGGCTTGAATCAGGAATAGTGTGGCCAGCAGGAGTAGTGAAACAATCATGACCCTGTACTCAGCACTATTGAGGCTGCACCTCAAATACTGTCTTCAGTTTTGGGCCCCTCACTACAAGAAGGACATTGAGGCACTGAGGTGTGTCCAGAGAAGGGAAATGAAGTTAGTGAAGGGTCTGGAGAACACATCTTATAAGAAGCAGCTAAGAGAACTGGGATTGTTCAGTCTGAAGAAGAGAAGACTGAGAGGAGAACTTACTGCTCTCTACAATGACCCTAAAAGAGGTTGTAGTGAGGTGGGTGTGGGTCTCTTCTCCCAAGTAACTAGCAACAGAACAAGAGGAAATAGCCTCAAGTTGCCATTTAGGTTGAATATTAGGAAAAATTTATTTACTGTAAGAGCTGTTAAACACTGGAACAGGTTGCCCAGGGAGAGGGTGGATTCACTATCCCTGGAGGTGTTCAAGAAGTGTGTGGATGTGGCATTTCAGGATATAGTTTAGTGGGCATGGTGGTGTTGGGGTGACAGTTGGACTTAATGACCTTAGAGGTCTCTTCCAACCTTAATGAGTCTATGATTCTATGTATTTTATAAATGATTAGATTTTTAGTATGATAAAAATTAATGCCTTATCTATGCAGAATTCCTTTATTGGCAGAGGACCACTGGTTGGCTAGGATAATTTGGTGTTACACAAATAAAATACCCAGAAATCCATTAAAACACTGAAGAAACAGATAAATCTTACTAGAAACTAGTGAAATATTAATATTATATAAGAATATGCTTTTAAGGTGATTTTCTTAAACTTAGAGGCTACCCATAAGAAAAAACATTTTCAGATTCAGAGCCAAGGTTCATCTTAGAGGTATCTGAATAAAAAGCAAAATATATAATAAAGTAATGCTTGTTCCATTATACAGGCAAGGAAAATTGAATCAGCAAAATTAAGTATTACCTGAAAATATACTGTTATTATGTCTACTAGTTTCCAAAAAATAAAAAGGTATAGAAAATGACTTTCTATATTTCTGCATTTTTTCAAATTATAATTTCTTCCAAAGCCAGAGCTCTGGATAAAAACACATGTATTAAAATCTTGAAGTAAACCTTAAGAGAAAAGAAAATCTTCTCTTGAAGTACATTAAATCAGAAATATTGCAATTTTATATGGTAGTTCAACTTCATGTATAGGCTTAATTTCCCCCTTTTTTTTTTTTTCCAGAAGAAGGTGGACAATAAACATTTTCTATCAAATGAAGCAGCTCAGAACTCAGGATTTCTGTTAACATTGAGGGAACACTAAACATTTGCAGATTTCATGATAGTAAATATCCAGAAATCTTGCGTGTATTATGAAATATCCCTAAAACAGATTTTTAAAAGTCATACTTTTCCATGAAATAATCAATACCTTTTAGGATTAAGTCAAAAGAACTGGAAAATCTGCTGGAGAGAGCTAGAAATAAAACAAAAGAATTTCAACTAGAGAAGCCATATGTTTTCTTGGTTTTGTTTAAGCTTCTTTTCTGGTTTAGGATGTAATTAAGTACTCACATCATATATGTGTATTAAACTCATCGAATTACCTCCCTGAAAACTGCTGAATCAAAATATTGGCAATAAGCTTCAAAATTCAGTTTGAAAAGAAAAGAAATAGTATGGGAAGCTGCCTCTATCATAACTTATAGTCAAAGATTTTTTATTATTTAGTGGGAGGATAAAAATGTTTTCAAATGTTTCAATATGTCTCTTACTTTTATGAGACATCAATTCTGCTATTACATTAAAAATATAGCAAGATTCTGACCTCTTTTACCCGGGATCAGAGTAAGGCAAGGGAGATTTGACTACACATAAGAGAGTTTCTCATTATTTCACAGATGTGGAACTATAACACAACCCATATTAAATTTCATTCCAGTGAACCCACAAAAACTCAATATAGTTACTTTAAAAATAAAAATCAGTCTTTGTTTCAACTTCTGAAAGTAACTGTAGACATCCATTACCTTTAAAGTTTAAGTTCTTTGCAAAAATGGAAAATATTTTTTCTTTTTGGTAAGCTGTGGAATAATAGACTTTAAACAATAGCATAAAAATAATGTGCCACGATAATACATACAATATAATTACCATAAAAGTCTACCTAGTGTCCCTGAATGATAGTTTCAGAATAATCATGAAAGCTTTTTTAATTCCCAAAAATATTATCTATGAAACTTGTCCTGAAAATAGTTTACTTTATTAGAGAGAAAAACACACACGGATTCTTTCCTTCTCTCCCCTCTATAAAATAAAGCTCAAACACTTAATTCAATTAAGTACTGTAGATGACAGCAGAAAAGAATGATTTAAAGTAGCATACTATCTGTGCTGTTAAACCTATACACAATAGAGAGTGTTAAAGATGGGTTTTATTTCAAGTAAAATTTTAATTGCTTTGTTTTCATAGGATTGTTTATGTTAATATAACACATGTGCAATTCCTGTTGATAGAAACAGAAAAACATGCATGTTAAGAGGTGATATAACAACATACATTTCATGGTCTTGTTTTCTTACCTTTAGTCCCCCTTAGCATCTTTCCTGTACTTCTCGCCTTTAAACTTCACAGTCAAATTTTTCAAAATTCACTTACATGTAGAAATGATGCCACATTTCTCATTTTAAAAGCATTCTTAGTCTAAAGTGTTCTTAAGTATATTTTTATCTTAAGATTATATTTCCAATAGACATATACTAAAATATTTTTTTTTAATGAGGCAAATATAAGCACAGTATTTTTCAGTACAAGGTAATAAGATTTTTTTAGAACTCTGTCAAGTCTGTCTTCTCCTCCTGGTCATCAATGGTAATAGCAACATCTCAACATGTGTCGGAGTACCTCCAATGGGGATATCACCTCTTGGAGCATCCTTATTGTGGCCAGAGTTCCTCTGCTTCTGAAATTTCACTGCCTGTATGAGCAAGATGATTGTGTTTTCTGCTATGGCTTAGAAGGAGTGTTCTGTATCACCAGAATCCACATGCACACACCCACCAGTAACCAGAAGATACTTCATGTTTGGAAGAAAAACCAAAATACTAATGCCTCCAGAATGACAGATTCAGTCAGTGTCTACCTTCCATTATGTTCAACAAGACAGAAATAATGCTAAGAATGGTGATGATACTCAAAACCAACATGATGAAATGAGAATATTATGAAATTTAGCTCTTATGATAATTATATAGCCAAGAGTTTTAAAAGATTTATTGTCCTAAGATCACTTGAAATAGCGTTCCTTTCACCTGCATCTTGCCATCCAAAGGTGGCATTTGCTTTAAGCTAAATGTTAGGCACCTCCATTAGTTAACAGAAAAAAATGAGAACCTCTAAAGGATCATACATGCATTTGAAGATGCATTTCCTATCAGAAATGCTTATTAGAAAACCTGATCTAGAAATCTTGACCGACAGCAGCTAGTCACTCTCCTAACTGCTGCAGATAACTTTTTCCACGGAACCTCAGTGGGATATATTTTACCCACCTCCAAATATCTAAAAGACACTTAGTTTAAACTTTCAGTTCAAATGCCTTGGACAATCACTAGTCAACATCAGGTAGGAAGAGTTGTTTTGGAAGAGGTATCAATTCTTAAACTCCTAGGACGGGATGAATTACTCTCTGAAAGTATTCTTTTCTGTTAACTATAGAGAGATCCTAAATGGCTTTCTTACACTAGGCATCTACTTGTTGATCTGTTAGTTTGTTTTCAAGGGTGCCATACTAAAGTCTTCAAGTGATATAAGAAAAATAAAAAAGTACCAATTGATAGAGGAGATGACTCTTAGAATCTTCACTCCTTCTGCTTCCAGTTTATCAACAAGACAGGTTTTACTTATCCAGATATTTATTTAAAAAGCGGGTAGATGAGGTACTTAAGGATATGGTTTAGTGGGTAAACAGGAACGGTTGGACATGATGATCTCAGAGGTCTTTTCCAACCGAGCAATTCTGTGTGTCTTTCTGTGATTTAGCATTTCTTGACTTCTGTTCTCCTTCCATATAAGACCCTCATTTCACCTATCCTGAAAAATGGAATAAAATAAATTTTTTACCAGATCTCTACCAGGTGTTGTAAAGATAAGTACTTATTTATAATTTGAAATTTTGAAGTGGGAACTGGTAGAGAAATAACAGGTATTAGATTTCTGTCAATAAAACATTTTTAACATGATTCGAGCATGCCTGTTTGCATGTATTTTCTGTGTGTGCTTATGTATTTGTCTCACCCCAGTTTTGGTGCCATTCAACACTATTCTGAAAATACAGTCTTCTCCAATAGTAAGTGGTTTTGCTGAGTTTGCTCCTCTGCAGTTCTGGCATCCAAACAAAATCTTTTATAATTAATTAAATACTCTTCAAAGTCATGTAACTGCAGTGGCCATAAGTAATTTCAACAATATTTGTCTATGTATTTCAGTGACTGGTCTAGACAGATTTGAGACCATTTTCTTTTCCTTCTCCTTTCTTTCATTAGCTAGATCAGTGAGTATAGCTGTTAAGCTCTTGGACCCCTGTAAATAAATCAGTGAAAGAGCATCATTTTATACTTAATTTGCCCTGAGTATCAGAAAAAAATAGCAACTGCTGTCTGTCAACTTTTCCAATACATACCTTTTTTCTTTCTTAAGTTTAATATTTTCCTAGAGAATGAACATTTGATTCTATTGCTAGAGTAGACTAGACTAGACTAGACTACACTATATTGTACTACAGTACACTATGCATTAGTATAAGCTGATAGTACTGATGTACAAAATAATACCTATTAGCATGGAAGCTTTCCCATAAGATTACGTGGATTCCTAAACTCGTTAAAGCACATTTATTAAAAATTGATCATACTTTTACATCTAAGTTTAAGTATTTACAGAAACCTTTATTTATTTTTATGCTTCAGCAGCAAGACTTTAAACTTATATTTCCTACTTGTTAGATAGGAGCTAAACAACCTGGTTATTAAGATGAGCAAAGGGCATTTTTCCTTTCTGAAGCTGTGCAACTGTGTGAAAAGAACTGGATTCAGAAGGCCTACATTTATTTAAATACACAGTACCAGTGTTTCTACTGCATACACACCTTATCAGAAGAATGTACTAGGCATTTAGCATAAACAAAGAAGCTTGGACAGATCTTCTTTAGGGGATTGAATTATGTCCATTTTGGATACTGTCATTTGAGAAGGAATACTTTAAAATATGACCGCTAAAGAAAAGACTCTGATGCCTGAGTAAATGGGGAGGTGTTGGGTGTCTCTGTGAGCAACATCCCTGCCCAGGAATCTGTACACCTAACATTGCAGACTGAAATGAAGAATGTAGGTACCTAAAAATCACACACTTCATCACTGCATCACTTAATATATAGTTAACTTCTTATTGGGATGTAGCTTTTAAGGGCTAACTGCCAAATGGGAAAGACTTTCAGTAGCTGAATGGGATTTTACAAAGTGCCATATATCAGAGTTATTTCTTCATATTATATGTTAGAGGAAACCAGAGAAACACTAGTGCTTTACAATACTGTAAGGACAGAAGTTTTAAAAACAGAGTTGCCACATATTTCAGTGAGTGGAAAGCATGAAGTAAATGCATAAGAGTTAAATTCAAAATGTACTTAAATTAGAAAAAAAAATTGCTACAAGCCTATAAAAATTTTATTGTGCATGGCACTAGATGAGATGTTAGCTGACACAGAGTTAGTGCTCTGAGTGAACTACTAGTGGCGTATTTCAAATCCATTGTTGAAAGACATGTTGATATTTTTTTTCATAAAACCTGAACAGCTGTATTCCAATAGAGGATTTAGGGAAAAAACAGGTATTAAAAGTGTAACAGTGAATTCAAGTTAGAGAAGGAAGAAATTTTTTTCATATTCTGACGTACAATGGAGCAGCTTTTAAAAAAGTTTTTTTTTAATTGGTCCTTGTACTAATAATAGCTTAATGTAGAATGCCCTTAATCGTTGCATCTCACTGTTGTCTCAGAATCACTGTGGTCATTTTTGTAATACTGGGAAGGAAAATAATATCGTTAAATAATCACAAAATCCCCAATATTTTTTGGCATCACCATTTTATTTCCATTTGGCATCACATAGGGTTGTTTTTTTTAACAACACAGTGCAAAATCATCAACAAATTATTTCCATTCAATTGTTTTACCATCCTCTGTCTAGCAAGGGTATTATACCTGGTTCAGAAACATCTGTTTTCTCAGTACTTGATATTTCCACATTATACTTATAATATTCTGTTACTGGTTCTCTGTGTAATACAGTTCTAGCCTTTGAAAAGATTAATCCCAAGACAGTTAATAAAAGTCCTATACTTGGCATTAGTTCATATCAAGAATGAGGTAGGCATTAGGACATTCCAACATTTTGGATAATGATGTTCTTAATATACCTCAGGATTTTGTTTATTTAGAGAAGAGGATTAAATAATGATACAAAGATTAACATTTACATTCCTTCTTTCTTAACACAATACCATACATAGAGGAGACAACTCTTAAGTATTTATGTCCTTATTTACCTGTATGGTTTCAACTCCCAATATATTACACATTCTTATTGAAGTTCTGTGTTTACAACTCCAGCTTAATGATACAAACATTGATTTCCCATTATTAGTGGATTAAATTTATATAGAATCTCTCATACATGGCATAGAATGTAACAGAACTATCCAGAACAGAATAAGCTTTATTAAATAAGTGTAAAAAGGAGACCTTAAATAACCTTTGGAGTAAAGGCTCAGGGACAAGAGGTAACACACGAATAAAATTCAAATTCCTGTAAGTTAGAGAGATGTGGTTGGCAACAGAAATATTTGCATTATGACAAGTACCAAAATCAATTAATTATTCCCGAGATCTTAAAAATAAAGTTTTCCAAAAAGCATTTAGGATTCATGAATGTAGTAGTTCTATGGGATAACCCTGGTTGGCAACTAAGCTCTCAGTGCAATGGGGAAGAGAAAAGGAAGAGCAAAAGCAATAAAACTTATGAAGAAAATTATGTATATCCCCACCAGACTTAGAAATAACATTTCATGTCAGTGTCAACAAAGCTTAACACAATAAAACACAAATTATTAGAATCATAATCTTGCAAGTAAATATTCAATCAGAGGATCTGGGTTTTTTGCTCATTTTGTCTGGCTGATCAAAACACTGAGAGTTCCGAAATTGAGGATTTTGGATGGTAGGGTGGCAATGTCTGGGGTGGATAAATTCACTGAAGTTTAATAGCATGAGAGATCAGGCTAAAATATTTTTAGCAATTAAAAAACTTTGTATTGGGTTTTCTGTGAGGGGGTTTTTGGTTGTGTCTTTGGTAATGGGGGAAGGGCTATGGAGATGGCCCTTTAAGAAGCTACCTGAAAAGCTCCCCCTTTGCCTTTAGTCAGACCCACCTCTGACCAGGGCCAAGCCAATCAGGACCCCTGCAAATTCATGTATTTAAGGTGGATGCAGGGCATGCCTCGCTCTCTCTCTGACACCGGCCCTGACCAGTGCGGCCCCAGGTGTGGGTGGCGCGGCCCCAGCCTTGCTGGGGGGCGCGCCCCCAGCCTTGCCCGGCTGGGCTTAGCCAGCCCCAACCACAACTTAAGTTTAAGCCCTGCTGCAGCTCATCCAGAAAAAAAAAGATAGAGCTGGGATCTCCATAACCATTGGAAGAG
>NW_010173745.1:37213-50919 GCF_000695765.1 Mesitornis unicolor | reverse complement strand
TTTGCTTGGAAAAAAAGGGATGGTCAAGCAGACCAAAGACACAATGTATATATTCACTTCCCTGAAAATGGCGTTTGCTTGGAAAAAAAGGGATGGTCAAGCAGGCCAGAGACACGATGTATATTTTCACTTCCCTGAAAATGGACTTTGTGCCGTCCCTCTCCCATCAGATGCACACCCACCACTTTCCATATGAGGGCCACACAATGAGGTTTCTATCTGTTGAGAGCAGTGTTCAGCCCTGCCATGAGGGCTTTCATCCTGTTATACCAACATCAGAAGGCGTTATTCCATTTTAACGACCAACCAAGATGTAAACCTATCCTTTGAGACAACCTGCCTGCCACGTCCTGCAGCTCCCTGCCTACCCCACCATACCACATGCAACAACATCATTTGCTCTCCTCACACCCTTGCAGCCTCTCTCCAGCTCTAACTAATGGGGCTGTGGCGACTGTGGCTGAGTTTTGACCTTGCGCAAAGGTAAATTTGCAACCTGGAACACCTTTTCTTTCAGTACGGGGACTCCTCTGGACAAGGACCTTTTTCCTGGTTTGTGTCGGATGCCTCACGTGCTCGCAGTCGAAGGTAAATTTGCAACCTGGAACACCTTTTCTGTCAGTATGGGGTCTCCCCTGGACAGGGACCTTTTTCCTGGATTGTGTCGGATGCCTCACATGCTTGCAGTCAGGTTAAACAAACCACAGCTCTGCCACTGTGACAGTGAGGAAGAGAGGTCTAATGTATTATTTAAAAGCTATCCCAGCCTGCAATATTTAAGAAAGAAAAATTCAGAGGATGGAATAAATTATTATAATTTAAAGTCTATTGTGCTCATAGAAGAAGAGCGAGCATATTCATCAGTCCATATGCCTCACCAGTTGGATAGAAGTGTAGTCAAAATTTTACCCAACCCTCTCCAGTTTCCCTAACCAGTGTGCAGTTTCTCTGAGATACCCATATGGTCACAGTTAGCTTTAACTATTAAATTCATTTGGAAATTAATTTGGCAACACAAAATCCTGCAAGATAAGGAATTCAACACCTTCATCTAACCCCTTTTTTAGAAGAGATCATGACTTAGGCTAAGGTTTGAAAATCAAAACTTGAATTTTTACTGTAATTTAGATTTCCTCCCCCAGCCTCCTGGCATGTCACAGGAATACAGTTATTGCCCTACAGAAATCATAATTTTTCTAGTCTGGTGTCTTATTCCTGGCAGTGATCTACAGCAGATGCTCCAGTAGAATACAAAAATATTAGGGACCAAATGGCAGTGACATTCCATGCAGGAATGTCCTTGTCCCCATGAGACACTTCTTCCACAGCAGACCCAGGTGGTGGGTGGGGTGTGGATGCTGTATAGTCCTCTCTTGGATGCTATAGTCCACATATGGATGCTCAGCAGGTATGGATGCTCTTCTGTGTCAAGAGAGAGAACACCCTTCTACAACTGCATAGCAAGACACTGTAGGTATATTGGTATGTACACTTGATTTTAATACTCCTTGTCTAGCTAGACATGGACCTGCCTGATTTAAATATGTTTGCATGGGTTGTTCTGGACAGTTCTGCATTGCAGCCACTCATGACACAGAGACACTGCCTGACTGGCCAAGGCTGAGGGCTCTTCTGAAATGGGCAGCCATGTGTTTATTTGGAAATCTTCCTGCTCTGTCTCAATAGCTATTTGTCATGTCCCTTAATGCCACAGCTGTTTGGTTACGCCAGGTCATCTGCTTTTATTAGTCCTCTTCCCACCACCCGCTGAAACTCACACCAGCCAGGAGAAGATTATTATTCATCTCCCAAAATAGCACTCATTCCCCTCTTCCAGTGACCCTGGAAACTTGGGGGGTTTTCTTCTTTTTCTGATTCCTAATTCTGCTGCATACCTGCTGCCCCATGAAGGCTGGCGTAGCTGCCCTTGCAGCCGGGATCCTCGGTGGCACCGGGGTCTTGCTCTTCCTTATCGCTTTTGGGACGGATTACTGGCTTTTGGCTACCGAGAGCTGCGGCGTCTTTGAGAGTGGGAACAGCACTTTGCAGCCCGGGGAGGTAAACTCTGAAAATCTTGTCTTACCTTAGAAGAATTGACTTATTTAAATAAATTAAATTTTTAAAGTTTTAAATCTGTGATAAAGTTTATGCTCATCGAAAGCAACCTGCTAATGTAAAATGACAGCCTGAGCTAACCTGAAAATCCAAACCAGCATTTCTGTAGTATCTAGCATTTTGACGGAAGTAAACTGTGTCTGAGAAACATTAAGACAGCACCTCTGTAATCTGGCAGATAGAAACATTAGGGAATGAAAGGAAAAAAATGTAAGAGCTTTATTGTTGACAGCATTTGCCTCTAAAGACAAAAGATATCTCTTCATATTTGCCATTAAAAGATTTCTCCCTCTGTAGTTTCTTCATTTTAAAATAGTTCATATTTTAAAGTCTAGGACTTGGCAATCATTTACATCTGAAGTGATTTGACTACAGCACAGACAGAAAACAAAAGCAAACATCAGACGGAGAACAGAGTAGACAAGAATTCCTGCCCGTCTAACAAGAAGAGGCCTATATATTGCAAAATTAAGATTTATATATTTTTTATTTAGCGGGAAATTTAGTTTTTGAAGGACAATTTGGTATCTTAGTGCTAACTGCTGGTATCACTTGTGAAAGTTAAATTTTCAGCTGCATTTGCTCTTTCTAACACTTCAATGAAATAACAACCAGAGCAGTTCCTTGAGCCACCCACCCTTCAAAAATGTTTTTGCACCAATCAATGTGTGGTTTCAATTACAATGACAGGAAGATCCTTGTTGTGTGCAGACTTTTTGTTCCTTCAAAGTTCAATCCAATTAGGTTTGATTTTTTTTTTCTGGTGTGGTGAGTCACACTGGGTAAGCATCATGATGCCAGCAAGAAATATTTTCTTTCATTTCAGAATCCCATAATCAAATGTAGGACACTGTTTGCTTGAGTCACGTTTCCAAATGACTTTCTCCATTGAAAAAAAAATTATATGAAGAAACTGTATTTACTGTTTAAAGCAGATCAATAAAGGCCTGGAGATGGCAGAGTCCCAGACGGAGGAGTGCCACTCAGTTTTAGTGCAATTGGGAAATGACGATGTTAATTGTTTCAGACTTTTGCCTGTGCTGTTGTCTTTAAAAGTGGAAAGGCTAGAGACATTGCACTGCACGACATGAATAAACATCTCAAACATTTAAGATACACTCTTGGCCAAGTGTTGGTGTGCCTGTCACTGAGGCAGAGCGACTTCAAAAGCACCAGGCAGAAATAGGAACTGCTCTTACTCTTTCCTCTGAGCTATTTTATTTCTATTTCAGACACTGTTTCTATTGTTTCTATTTCAGTTACCAGTTGTGTACCACAGGCTGTGTTTTTACCTTCTCTGCCCTTTCTTAAACTGGCAAATCCTGTCCCTTACAGATAAGGATGGTCTCAAGTTGCTGCCAAACAGCGATTAAATGTGCTGTAGACGCACTAAGTCAGCAGACACTCAGCCGATGAAGTTTGAGGGCTGCACATTACGATTGCCATAGTTAGTGTTTTATTCTGAAAGTAAAAGGAGAATCGGGTCAGAGCTGTGGAAGTGGTCATAGTTCGATGCATAAAACCTTTGAGGCAAGGGAAGTGTCTTCTAGCACTTCCCTATTGAGTCCCCTCCTTTCTCCAGTTCACAGGTCTAATCCTGTATGGAATTTCTCCATTCTCCACAAAACATAATTTTGTAGGAGTCATGTCTCTTTTACAAAACTGTACGTGATAAACTGATTTTGGCTATAGTCTTGAGCTTTTTTTGGTCTATGACTCAGCTTTGCAATATTCTCCTTCTGAAAAGACCTAAACCTTGTGCTCTCAGGTCTGGTCTGGGGGTTGAAGTAGACTCACAAAAAAGGAAAATTAGTCGACATCCTTATTGTGGTCTATGAGAAGACTGGTGTGGGCGGAGTAATTTGTGTCTCACACAAGTTTAGCATAACTTCTACTGGCCTCAGCAGAGGGAGAGAAAGAAGGAAACCTTTGGACTGGTGGTTGGAAGAGGCTCACTGGGAGTGTAAGGGTTGGGCTGTCTTCTGGGGTTAAACCAGACCTCACATGGATCCTGCAGAGTAGTAAGGACATCCGAACTGTTGCATTGGGTTACACCTAGATTTGCTTACCCTGGTAAGCAACCTGCTTCCTACTCATTACAACAGCAATAACATTTACTTAAGGAAAGTGTTTAAGGCGTTGACTACACCCAGATGCTCTGCTCCCTGACACACCTGTCCAGCTCTGGCAACCAGTGTTGTAAATATATCAGAGAAAGAAGAAACTTGAAAAAACAAAAAGCAACAACTTTCTCAGCAAAAAATACACACTTTCCACCTCTCCACCATGATCATCCCTGTATCAGCTTGGGCTTTCATTCCTCTGCAGGCTGAAACACCAACAGAGGTCAGGAAGGAGATCCTCACTTTTCATCATGAGGGCTTCTTCTGGCGGTGCTGGTTCTTTGGCAAGGGCCACTCGGAGACCATCTGGACCTTCTGGTACAGTAAGTACAATATCACCGCACCATATCCACAGCATTCCCTCGCAGTTTGGATTGCAAAGATGCACAAGAAGGGCTCCCTGGGTTGAGGAGACATTTGTCTTTATTTCATTTTTTGTCGTTCTCATCGTCTCTCCGTCAAAAGCAAACTTGTCTCACCCTTTCTGTGCTCTTTTTTTTGACTTGGATTTTGATCTCAGAGGGTTGCTCACAGAAATGTAGGACCTTCTTGATGCCATTAATGTATCACCTACAAAGTCTTGCAGAGTGGTGACTTCCACCAGCAGGGACAACTCTGCCCACTTGATATTTGTGTTTAGCTAAGGTCTGCTAAGTTTGAGTCCATAGTTTTCCTGGTTGTTAACATTGTTTTTCTGTTAGCATTTTCAGCCATCAGGACGTTCCCACCTCCCACTGATTTTAGCATGGAGAAGGCTGGACCCACATGGTCCTACGGTGCTCAGGACCTCTAGCAGTGGGCAGTGGTGGACCATGGAGAGCCACATGTGTTTATGCTCTTAAGCACACAAGACATTTATCTTAAGATCTTGCCTGTTTTGCTTTATAAAGTCATTGAAATTCCACATGTGAATAAACAGAGATGGATGCAAAATATTTTTTTTTCTGAAAGCATGTTCACTCTTCAAAAAAAATTGAAGGAGAAGATGAAACCTGCTGAGAGGCCAGTTGGTGCTAACTGGTGGCCCACGTGCAGCAAAGTGTGGGGTCTTGGCCCAATGAACCAGATGGTCCAACCACAAAGAGTAAAGGAGTGAGACCACTCCACAACATGCCTGGCACCAGCCTCGCTGGCATCTGAGCTCACCAGCATTAGCGCACAGTGGGTAGTTAGAGGACAGCCTTTTCCTGGGTTGCCACAAGCCTAGAGAAGTAATTGGAACTAAAAACAAAAAATAAATTTAAAATAAGTTCTGCAAAACTTTTAAACATTGCACGAGCCTTGACCACTGGTCCACTCAAAGATGCTTATGAGCAGCATGATGACCTCATAGGGCATTTGGCCACAAATCAGGCAGGTTCCCACAATAAATTTTCTCCACAGTGATTAAAATTTCAGATGGCTTTGCTCTTCCCCAGTCCCAGACCTGTGTTTCCTGTAAAATTTTACAGGAACAGTTACTGCCATCGTTCAACTGCAAAACATGAGCTTTTTCACATAAAAAGTTTTTGATAAAAAAGGACAGGCTTGAGAGAGGACATTTGCTATCAAATTACATTATACGAAATACATGATATAATGTAATGTTACCTGAAGTAAAATGACTCTTTCTGATAACTGGCAAATTTGTATTACTTTTTTAGGTATTTATTATAATAGGATTGATCATGGCAAATTAATTTGCTGCTCTCATGGATGTAATAATTAATTCAATAGGTATTCCATAGTCAATTTAGCATGAACTAATGTCCATCTATTATAAAGTGTTCCTTTGAGCTGGGGAACATATTTAAATAAGTGGCCAACCATTAATTAATTCATTTAACATTCATTCTATTACCGTTAATCATGATAAGCCTCAGTGGTATTAATATTGATGGGGCACTTCCATTCTAATTGTGCTTTCCCTTCTCACAAACTGAAGGTCTTGTAAGGTGGCTTGTTCCAGTACCCAAATACCTTTGCTTCTTCCAGGCTGTCTGATGCATTTTTTGGAGGAAAAGAGCAACATGAATATTTACACTGATTTCAGTTGCTCCATCTTTCATGATTTATGTCCACTTCAGACTCAGGTTATGAAGAAGAGAAGATGTACGGGTAGCAGTCTCAGATCCTCCTATATTTTCCCTCTCTCATAGTTCTTCTTTTTCTTTTTCTTTTTTTTTTTCCTTTCTAACCAGGATTTACTATCCTTCTTTACTCAGTCTTCTGATTTCAGTGAGGGTTTTGCAGAACAGGACATTGCCATCTGAATACTGTCATTTTTCAGGGAAAAAGAATAAGCAAACAGGTCTTTTTTTGTTGTTCCTTTTCAGCCAGCCAAGTGCACCCCAAGTTCTGCATGCACGGCTACCTCTTTCCCATGCCCATCGCTCTCGGACCTTTCCCCCATCCTTCCTACGACACAACCGCAGGTGGGTTCCTTTCCTTCTCCCCCCAGCACCTCCTTTCTCAAGCAGCCAGGCAGAGTTTTACAATGTGTGTCAGTGCTGCAGTTCTCCTGTTGTAAATGCATGTGGCCAAGCATAACCAAGACTTTTGGCCTGCCTTAGTTGACTGCCCCAAGCTGTAAGCACATCGAGATGTTCTCTCACTTCTTCTCTCCTCCAGACCCTGCCATGCCTGGCCTTGAGCTGTGCACCCTCCTGCTGGGTGCTCAGTGCCTATTCCTATGAGCAAGGAGGGGGGGATGCTAAATCCATCCTCTCCCTTCTCCCACCTCCTTGCTCTCTGGGAGGAACTGGAGGAAAAGGCTCCAGCAGGTTCCATGGCTAAATCCAGATATCCAAATCCAAATAATTTCTCCTGGGCTGCAGGCTTGTGACAGCCCGGCACCAACTAGTTTCCAGAGTCTGGCTTCCTGGGAGAGCTCTGGTGTTGATTTGTTGCAAGCCAAAATAAATAAACACTGGAAAATCAGTTAAAGACCAAATTGTCAGAAGATCCACGTAAGCGACTGGCTTATTTTTAATACACCAAATATGACACAGTTGGAGAGCTATCCTTTCAACTGGTTCCCTTTTTATTTATGTTTCTCTATAATTTCAGAGTTCTTTAATGAATCAGATGCTGCTAGGAAATTTAATTTGCTAAATTGGTGGCAGCAGTTAGAATTAATTCAATGATCTTTTTTGAAATGAATTGATTTCTTTAAATAGTGTGCATCACTCTGCTTTGCCTTCAGGGATTCAGGGCAGGCATACTGCACAAACAGACATCTTGACCTTTTCCTTAGCCTTTAGCAGTACGTTTTATTTCTTTTATTTATTTTTTTATGGGGAATTAATTAAAAAAACCCCCCACATTATTCTGTAGGAGCATGTGAGGAAGGGGAGCTAGTTTCTTTTGCAGGATTCCTGCCTTGGGGAACAAACTGTAGTGTAAAGTGGATATAAGGGACCTGTTGATGGTAGAAGAAGGAGCCTGTCGCAGGCTTTGTGCAACGAGGTTAAGTGGTAGGGGTTTTTTTCTGCTTAGGAAAAGCAGGCATGATGTCTTGTTTCTGAATGATCTCGCTGATAAACACACTGGTTTTTTCCATACTAAATAAAGGGCCCTGGAGGCATCTGTCCCTGTCTGTCAGCCCTGGCTATGAAACCCTCTTCAGCTGCCTCCCAGAAATGACCCCTGGGATGGGTCCTGGGAAGGTGTTGGGGAGGGTTTTGCACAGGGGGATCTCTGTCTGCCACCCACCCTGTTATGATTCCCGAGGAGATGAGGATGTCCCAGCACCCACATTTAGTATGGAGCTTAAGGTAGGAGCTTAAGGTTCCCGTGCTGCACCAGCCCCGCTGCAAAGCATTCGGACAGCTGCAGAGAGCAGATGCTTCTGTCGTTAGTGTTCATTTTATTACAAACCAGTCCATCCTCATATGCAAATTATGACAACGCAGGAGGCCGTCCAAGAAGAGGGGTCTTCCAGCTATTACCTGCTGCAGAGACAATTCTGCCTTATCTGCATCCTCTTAGGCTCCCTGAGAGAAACGGGTAATGGGAGGTTAAACATGAAAATGAATTCTGTGGTTTTGGAGAGTTCAAGATACTTATCTTTCACTAAGTGGCTCTCCTGAAAAAATGGTTTCAAATGAGCAAAACGCATCTCCTCTGTATCATTTTTCTTTCAAGTGTGAATCATTTCAGCATTACCCACTTGCTTATGCTTGGCTTAAATCTCTCTAACAAGTGTTTCTGAGAAACAACAGGCAGAGCGAGATGCAGTGGTCTGAGGGAGTCAGATAAATCAAGGGGATAGGAGCAGGGCATCAAAGGGTCTCTATCCTAGGACGACCTGTGGGCAAGGTTTACATCAGTGACTGGAAAAGTCTTGGCTACTGGGAGACTGAAATTAGTGGGCTGTGTCCCATCCCGTGGGATGTGATAGATACAAGCTTGCTTGGCTCTAACTGGTGTGGTTGCACAGAGTCGCAGCAAAACCCCCAAATATAGTGGATGAGGAGGCAGCTGTGTTCTTGCCCCATTCTTTTATGCGAGTCATGCGAGGCCAGTAATGAAGGAAATCCTGAGCTCCTGTTTTCCCTGCAGTCCTGTTTACAGAAAACGCCTTTATTTTAAACCAGCAACCTGGCACCTTCTGTAAGTGTTAATTAAAAGGGAACAAAGATGTGGTCTGATTCCATCTCTTCAAATTTTGTGGTTTTCTTTCCTTTCTTGCCAAGCTCTTCCTTCCCCCCTCGCACAGCTAAGCACTGTGTCCTTTACTCTCCCCCCGTTCTGTGGCCTGCTCCCCTGGTAAACCCTTCCGACCCTTTGTACTCATTCCAATCTCATTACGTAGGCCATGACATCCAACCTGAACGCGCACCACTTCCTGCTTAAAACAAGCAGCATTACAGGTTATTATTTTTTACTAGTGCTGAAGTAGGAGTTAAGCATGGACTTCTAAAAACTTTTTGTACTCTCCTTTCCCCTAACTTACTTTTTTTGGACTATGCAGTGTACAGAGGCTTCTGGACGGTGTTCATCATGCTAGCCGTGGCCACTGGGCTTGTGGGAGGCCTGCTGCTGGTGTGCGGCGTGCCCTTTGTCAGCCCCCGGGCCTACAAAGTGGGAGGTGGATTCCTCCTGGCCTCGGGTAAGTACTGAAAACTTTTTGTACTCTCCTTTCCCCTAACTTACTTTTTTTGGACTATGCAGTGTACAGAGGCTTCTGGACGGTGTTCATCATGCTAGCCGTGGCCACTGGGCTTGTGGGAGGCCTGCTGCTGGTGTGCGGCGTGCCCTTTGTCAGCCCCCGGGCCTACAAAGTGGGAGGTGGATTCCTCCTGGCCTCGGGTAAGTACTGAGCTGCGGTAACGGGATATGGCCAGGGCAGGTTTTGGAATGCCACGGCCGTGCTCTGCTTTCTGGGGAGGTGCACAGGGCTGAGGCACTGCTGGAGGGATCTGGGGGCTCTGACTGGAGCTGCGCTGACTTGGAGTAAAATATTTCTCTGCTTAGTCAAGCTTTAGCAAGAAAACCCTTAGTTCTAGGGAGGCTGGAGTTTGGCAAAAATATGTATTTTTTTTTCCTGCTCTTCTTGCAATGCAGAGGAGCAGAGCCTTTTACTTCAGTGAAGTCTGTAGCTGCATTTACTCTGGGCAGTCATCAGCTATGCTCTGTTCCCCTAAGTCAGTCTTTGCTTTTGGGTCTCTCCTGCCTTTGCTGTTAACATCTGGTAGAGCTGGAAACCCACTGAGCAATGAAAGGCAAAGCCGGTGACTCAAAATGGGAAGGCTGGCTTAACAAAACCTGAAAAGATGAAGCAGTGGCACAGCAGGAAAATGAATTAAAAATAGGCATTTATTCATTATTCCCACTGCCATTGAAAATTATTCCACTGAATTATCACTTGGGCTTTTTCCTTTTCTCTATTTAAGAAAGAATAACTGGCTTAACTAGAAGAAATACTTGATTTATAACAGTGACTTAAACTCAGAAAAAAGCTTTCTTGCGACTCAATCAGCTAAAGGCTGGTGTTCAACTGAGCCGTGCCAAGTGAAGAACTTCATAATGAAGTCAGGTCTTTTTCTGAAAAAACAGTGTTTAATTATGGAGCCTACACCAGGTCCTACTTCCTGATACATGGCATGAATCAAACATGAGCCAGTGTCTTTCTCCCTGTTTGGGCTTTGAGCATGCTCAAGATTTTTGGGGCCAAAATATTAATGAAAATATTTGATGAGAGTAGTTACAACACTGACGCTGGAGGAACTCCACCTAAACTCCTCCCAATCTCACCATGCTCTGCCATCATTACCTTTTACTCTTTCCCCCCATTATTTAGCTCCCTATCCATTTTATAGCTCCTCTCCTAATTTCTTTCTCCTCCAGTTGTACTAATAATTAACCACGTGTCACCAGCTGAGCTGCTTGGTTAAAATGAAGCTAGATGACATCTATCTATTTGTCTAAAAAATCTGGAAGGTGCTAAATCAATGTGGCCCTACCTGCCTCCACTAATTTGCTTTGCATTTTGTCCAATTTTCCATTTGCCTCCAGGTCTTCAGCTATTGAAGTGAAGGCAGCAAGCCTGCGGATATCTGCTTCTCTCTTTTATATAGTTTAATAAATGTTTGGTTTCACTTAATTTTTCTAAAGGCAAATTTCATGCGGTTTTACACACATGGATTTCATTTGGGAATGCAAGATATGCTGCTATCAGATCTCCATCAGGTGCCAATGCCTTCTGCTGCCTAGCATTGGCTACTTGACATGTGTGTGCATTGACATCTCCTCTTCTTGTGAGACTAGGGCTGAATATTTGAATCCTCTCAGATATGATACCCTGGCTACCTCAGTTAAAGCCCCACCTCTTCAAAACATTCAACGTCTGGCCTAAACGGAAAAACTGAGATCAGTTGTAGTAATATATCACACGGAAAAAGATGTGAAGTAATATTCAATCACTCTATTCCATTGTTTTTTCATTGTTTTTGCACTTTATTTGACTACTTCTTGATTAAAAGGCTAGGGCATAGAATGTGACACTTTTTAGAAGAGCTGCTTAGGCATCAAATGAACCTCTTGGCATTAGGCAAAGATGCTGCTGTTTAAACTGAAGTTTGTATTAATGCAGTTTCAATCTGAACAGCAATCATTGTTATTATCTGTCATTAGGAGGAACGGGTTCAGCTGAAAGAGACTTCCTGCTGTATTTTCAATCTAAATGATAGCTAGGAGAATGCAATAGTACTTCAGCATTTTCATCAAAGTTTGCTTAGAGTTTCAGCTGATCCTTAGTTTTTAGGGTGAGGTTTCCCAAACTCAGACCTCTGGATCCTGCTTGACACTGGCTTCCTGATGGATTCAGGATGCATCCCTCCATGGTTATTTTCTCGCTATCTCTTCTAAAAAATATTTTGCATAATTGCGCTAAGCAATAGGAACAATAGATTTAACACAGCTTCAACTCCCAAGCCATCCCTTTCCTTCAGATAGCGGGATGTGGAGAGATGAAGCAGGAGAAAACGCCTCTTGTCTTCTAATCATGGCCTGCGGGTCAGTGTTAATTAACCTCCCTCACAGAAATGATGTCTCCTTGAGGAAGTGTGAAAGCACTGGCAATTTGTAGAGGAGGAACATGGTCTGGCAGTTGGACGGTGAGATGGAGCACCACGGCTGCAAGATGACCTGGCCTCTTGGAGCATCCTTTATAAGCAACTTTATTCGGTCCATAACCTCCTTCTGTCCCTTTCAGTAGCATCCCACGCTGAAGTCAGGTAACTAGAGCCGTGGTTAATCATTGCAAAACGATATAACATTTGCCACTGAAAGGCTCCAAGTGTGTTACGGGTGCAAACACGCTTCCATGCACATTTACGGTTAACCAGGCTGACACGATCTTGAGGAGTTACGTGTGCCCCTGCATCGCCAGAGGGGAATTCGACGCCAAAGTTTGAAGATTGTTATTGCTCAATTAGATCCCTTTGGGTTTCCTCTCTGAGATGCCTTTTATTTACTGCACTTTCAAGAGGACAAATCTGACCGTCTGCCAGCTACCGTAACAAATGTAGCACTCAGTGGGTGGTGTTTCTGAGAGTCCTTTCAAAGGACCGGAGTCATCCCCCTTGATTTCTTATGCTGGGCAACGTGGAAAATGCAGCCAGAGCCCATCTGACATTTGTGGCTGCTTGCATTTGCACATCTTCCTTGCCAGCTGAGCAGTTCCTCTTGCCAGCCTGCTTCCCAAAGCACCTGAATTGCATGGGGAAATGGCTGGCGTGCTGCTTTCCTTCCTTTTTGTCGTCTCAGACTTAGCTTCAGTACTTGCGAGCGGGGGAGGCAGCTCCTGGCTGGTGACTAATTGTCCCCTTGTTTCAATAGTCAGATGGCAATATGATTAATTATCACTACAATGTCACTGAGAGGGCTGGGTGAGTGCTGCACTGCGGCTTCTAGAAAATGGATTGCTGAGACAACTTTGCTTGTGCTCCTTGTTTTTCTGTGCTTGTGCCCCTTGTTTTTTATTTCCTTTGGGCATTTTAGCATCCAGACCTATGGCAATCACTGAGCTTGTTCTGCTGCCCTGATATGTTCAGACCGGCTGCATAGCAGTAGGCTTAAGGGGAAAAAATGACCTGAGCTCAACCTAGTGGCTTGCTCAGGGGTGGGAAAGCTGCCCTGGAGGGAGCGGACAGGCCAAATGTGAGTATATGTTGTTTTTAAAGCAAGTGATAAGAATGCATGTCCCAGGTAATGTTAAGCAACCTAAAGAGGAGCTTGTTATCAGCTCATCTTACACTGGAAAACCCAAATACGTGATGAACCATGTACAGTCTACACTTCTTCCAGCTACTGTGGTCTTCTTGTTGTCTGTCCAGCATTCCTACTTGTGTGGCACACACAGATGTGCTCCTGCCATCCCAAAGCTGCAGCATTGTGTGAGCCAAGGGCATTAAAAAAAGGGGCAGCTTTGCCAGTCCTATGACTAAAAGTGCTGAATTTTGTGTTCAAATTCCTCATCCCAAAGCAAGCATCTCCACTTCGGCAATCTCAGGCTCCCCATGTGAAGTAAAGACTCACAGTTACAGAAGGGCAGCTGAAGATCACCCCTCTGTTTCCTCATTATTAACATCCTTAGGAGGCAATTGTAGAGAAAGGCAAGCGAGTCAAAGCTCATCTTTCTCATAATTAGCAGATTACACGAAAGTTCAGTAGCTTCCACAGAATAAGAGTTAAAGATTGCGTTCACTCACCTGTTCCTACAATTAGCAGCTATAAAGGTGTCATAAGGATATAAAGTGAAAGAAAGGAAAAACCTGACTCCAATTTACTCACGACGAAGGTGCAGCTCTCCTGGGAGGGGGAGATGGAGTTGTCCTGTGGTTAGCACTTTACGAAGGAGAAAGATTTAATACTCCACTTAAATTTTCTTGCAATTAGCCCCACCCCAGAAGATGCCGTTGACCTCATCAGCATTGAGATGGAGTTTCACAGTTAATTTTTTCCATATCATCCTAACAAAGAGAG
>NW_010173745.1:24483-37182 GCF_000695765.1 Mesitornis unicolor | reverse complement strand
GGGAAAGAGAGAGAAAGAAAGGGATCACTTCGTTAATTTTCCAGCAGTAGAAACCACAGAGATGCTGATAGGAGCTTGGGGATGTTCTTGTTCGATGAGGTCTTCGCTTACACTTACCCAAACTCAGTACATGTCCTGCATTTCAGGTGTGTGTGCCAATGCAGGGCTCAATTCTTGGGCAGAACCCTAGACTTTCGTCAGTTTTTCATTTTGCTGTCCAAGGCAAGAAGAAATGAGTCTCTGTGCATACAAAGCTATTTGGGGCTGGCAGGAAAATAGCAGGTCTTTCTGCTGCGGCTGAGACAAAAAGCCCCCAAAAGGAGGTGGTAAAGTTGGACCTGTTCAAAAGAAAAAAAAAATCCAAACCAAAACAACATTTTAAAATAAAAATGCCAAACAATTACTTTGGTAATATGGGAGTGAAACATCCTGATATTCTCTTATGAAGAGTCTACTAATGTAGAGCAGCATGACAAATTTTAGGCAGTTTCATGAATGCTAGTGATTGCTCCAAGTAAGCGTTTTTGCTCTGAACAGTTTTCCGTGGGCTGCCCTCTCTGCACTTCCACCATCCGTCTTCAGCTGCACCTGCCCTTTTGATTTTCTTTTCTCACAGAGGAGATGGTGTAAATCCCAGGGACTCCTCACCACTCAGCTGTAATTATTCCAGGGAAGAAGGCTGCTTTGTACACATTTTCCTGTCATTTTTCCCAGAGTGTGAAAATGTTTTTAATTTAGATGCCGTGGTCATGCCATCACCTCCAGTACCTGTTTAATAATAAATCTTTCCATCCCGAGACCTGGCACTTCTCCTGGGGCGAGAGGAAGGACCATTTCTCCATCCTTAGCTCCTAGTGAGCCTGGGGACAGTGCCACGCACTCATGGGTCTTCCCCACATCCTCATCAGTAAGAACTGGTAGGTTTTAAACTCTTTTTTTCTCAGTAAATGAGGTTTAGGCAATTTAAATTGTCCTGGGATGATGCAACACAAAACCACTGCTTATTTAAGGAAAAGCAGGAGAATTCTGGAAAGAACACAACCATACTGGTGTCCTCTGTCCCGCTGGGGCTACCTTTTTATTTGCAACTCTTAGGGTAGGTATTATAAGTTAATGAAATATAAATTGATCTTTAAAAGAGCACTTTTCAAGGTTCAGTTGCTATCTAATTAATTTAATTTTAAATTACATCAGTAATAAAGACTTAATTGCCTTCTTATCAATATACTGTATTTTATAAAGGGCATGTGACGATTTAAACATGCAATCGTTTTCTTATAGTAGAATAATTGGTATTTTAAGCATACAACTATCATATTAAGTGTAAAATATTTATTTGTGCACTTAATTTCAAGTGGTATCAAAATCTCAATGAACATGCAAATGTTACAACAGCTGCTATTTAACTCCTAGCCTGCCTCTCCAGCAAACATAAGGACTTTGCCATGGAAGGGAGAGCGGCTTGAAATACCAGCGTGTGGTGATGTAAAGCCTATTCATACGATTACCAGGTTTTGATTATTAAGATTCAATTTGCAGTCTTAGGGTATAGGAGGCAGTTTAATAGACACGACAGCATAGGATGGGTAGCTTTTGCTATATAGCAAGGACTTTGAACCCTCTGTACCTTCACATAAGTCCAATATTTGGCTGCATGGTGTGAAGTGGAGGTTTGTAGCAGCAGATGTGCTTATATCAATCATAAACAGCCACGCAGTTAAACCCTGACGTGTTTTCTCTGACCAAGGTTTCAGTAACCGCCATCGCTAAGCAGATGTATCAATGTCAAGCTTTACCCGCTTCCTTTGCTTCACATAGGAGCTGGATTTTGTAGTGTATAAGCTGCCAGGAAGAATAATTGAATATAGTATGAGCTACCTTTGATTTAAAAATTGCAAGGGGAGAAATTAAATCCAGCAGAAGCAGCAACACAACCGCGGAACTGTGTGGTAAATTGTCAACTAAATTAATTTCAGACTGCTCACTTCTGCTATAAAAGTATTATAATCTGTGATGTATTTCTTTCATATATGCATGTGTATGTGCATATATCTGTATGTTATACGGCACCATTTAAAAATAGTAAGCTTCTGGCTGTGAAGTAGCAAGATCAGATATTACTGAAGTGCTTTCAGATCTGTCATCTCACTATCGCTGTTTAGTTTTAATATATGTTGACTTTAAAATGCACTGTATATACTCTTTAATGCAATGCAGTAAATAATATTTGGGCCACACTGGTTTTTGTCACGTGCTTCGTATGGGGGAGCTAGACCTGCAGCCTCTGACTACCATTGCTTTGAATTTTGGGGAAAGGAGGTTCCTATTAAGACCCTGAAGCCCCCAAACCTGCTAGGAGCTGCATGGTCCGGGAGGTGCCTGTTCACCACGTGCTTTTCAGATGTGACCAAGCTCTTCCTGCAAATGCTGACCTTTGGTGGGAATGCATCTGGAAACAGGAGAGCGCAGGGTCCCGTGGGAGATCTGCTATTTGGGTCACAGCATCCTGCAGGGGCTGGGAGGCTCCAAGGAGAGCAGACCCTCTCTTAGTGAGATGCTGACCTTGTGCTCACTGCTCGGGGTTGAGTGTGGCCTCAGCCCTCCTCCTGTCTGGCTCCAGGGAGGGGCGAAGGAGGTCTTTCTTGCCAATAAAAAGACTTTCTAGCCTCATGGTATAAGCTGAGGTATTTTTTATATATAATATATATGATTATATACCTGAGAATATTATTCTGCTATTTAGCAACCTCATCTCAGAGTAGTATCTCCTGGCTACATGTCTTTCCCACTCTACTGTGTGTTATTTCTCTGCAAAACAGGATAGTCTGTACTCCTTGACATGTGTTTTAATACTTGGTTTCAGGTAAGGTAACACAAGACATGGAGAGGAACTGCCATGAGCTGTAGCAGCCGCTCCAGTATCTTCATGGGCTCTGCTTGCACCCATGCCATGGATGGCACACTCAATGCTGAATAACTCTTGCCATCAGCAGGACTGATCCTCATATCTTTGCATTTCTGGTGGAAATTTGATTTAGCGCTACTTTAAGAGTAGATAAAAAATTAAAAAGTCTTAGTCTCTCCTCACCCATCTCAGGCAAATTAAAAATAACAAAAGGCAAAACAACCTGCCTTGAAGACAGGAATGCAGAGTTAGCCCCATGCAGATCCCTGCTGTGAATATCAGCCATGTTCATGATGGCTTCTCCATCTGTAGCAGAGCCCTCAGTAGGGCTGGTGGTAAGAGCAGGAGGTGATCGCGGTTTAGTGGGTCTTTCCCATGGTGAGTGGGCTTGGCTTTGACAGGAACCTGCAGAGCAATGTCACGAATAATAATTCTGCAACACGAAGCCTTGATGCAAAGGACCTGCAAGAATAAATGGAAATCTGTTGTGACCTCTCAGTTTTATTTCTGTGTTTCTGGTTGCAAGCAGATAGTAACTCATCTTTGTCTCTCTTTCCAGGAGGCTTGTTTCTCCTGCTCATATTTCTCTTTGTGATATGGAAGGAGTTTGCTGCTGATTTTCAAAAGTACATCCTTCTGGAGAGAAGCGAGAAGTGCATGGATGACGTACCCGTGTACGTCTATTACGGGTGGTCCTTCATGTTCGCCGCAGCAGGGGTGCCCCTGGTTTTACTTTCCGGACTCCTCTTCTACCTGGTCGGCAGAGACATTATGAAGTCCCTGGAGTAAGACAAATTTGAAGAAGGCCTTTGAGCAAATTGGTGAAGTTCCTTGATATGACACGTATGCAAGTTTTGAGGACTAGATCGCTTTTGTAGCTATAATTGTCAGTATATGTGCATGATTACACTCACTCATACATGGATGGAGCATTCAGCATCCACCCACTGCCAGTCTAAAACCAACCCCAGCTGAATGTCCAGCTTCAGCATTTTTACACTTGGGAGAAATTTGACGTGTCTGTGGGTTCGCCATCATTTTTTCTCTGCAGCCCAAGGAAGAGCCTTTGCTGTGAAAAGCAGCTCCCAGCAGAGCCCCACATCCATATTCAGCAAAGCTGGAGTTTTACGGGGTTCCCAGCATCCTTGTTTCTTGTAAGAGGTAATTGAATCTGGCTGTGACAGTGTATGCTATAACGTCTATTTCTGAAAAGCGATTAAGGATTTTTTTTTTCCTAAATTGATGTCAAAGGACAACCATTTAAATGGGATGTCGGGAAACATGAGAAATTTTTTCTTTTTTTTTTAATTAAAAGCTCTGATTCTGAAGATACAAATGTACCTGGACCTAACCAAACGTTCAATAAGTGAATAAACCGATTTCTGTGGCACAAAGCACAACACAAATTAGTATTTCTTTACAGCACCACATTACTCTGCTTTTAATATTTTCCCTGGATGCACTGTTGTGGGGATTCTCAACCCAAAAACTGAAAGATGGTCAGAGTTTGGGGAAAGGGAGTGGGAACAGCAGCACTATTATTTTGTACTTTATTTGTTATGGTAGACCATGAAACCTTGTTGTATTCTACAAGTGTAGCCAAGAGTCAGCTCCAAAGAAACCAAATTATGTACTCTTTAGATACTTTTAAATTCTTGCAATTGCTCAGGTGTACTTTGTCTGACAGACTAGAACATCCCACTAGGAGCAGCGCGTGCTAATTTTATACCAAACTATCGAAGTACAGGAGGTGAATTAATTTATACTTTATATGTGAAGGTTTGTAAAGACACTTGAGAAATGACAAAGATTTGATCTTGTCATGTTTTTTGGGCTGGATCTTGATGCTTTGAAGTAGTTTGTTGGGCCTTTGCTTGCTGAAGTAATTTGCATAAATTTTAAATCAGGCTTCCTAAAAATGCACGCTTTTCTTACGAATGTCATAGTTTGTGCTAAACATATATCTCCCAAGCTTTATGTCATATTATTGACTCAGTATAGTTAATTAATAATGTAATGTAAATCTCTTCTAGAAAGCAGTGAAGATTGTTGGCAGTATAAAAATGTTTGTTAATGCTCTTCCTAAAATATTATTCAAGTCTGGCATTTCTTTCCTTTTGGAGCAAGTTTTAATTATTCTTTTACAAGATTCATGGCATACATAGAGTGAGAAATTCTAATTCCCACTTGTAAAGAATAGTTCTTTCATATGAATAACAGGCTTGGTCTGCAGTTCTTAAGCAATATTCACACTGTTTTCTCTTAATAGAAATTTTGTTTGAATAGAATGGGTATATACAGGTAAAAATCATGTTGGGTTTTTCTTTTTCCCAGTGAATAGATGTTTCATGACATTTACAAATACACAGATGTTTCAGGAGTTTATTTGGTCATTCTAAACCGATTGCTGGTTTTTTTCATGATATCTCCTTGGCTTATGCCTGTGCCCCATCAGTTCTTCAAGTGATAATTTCTCACTATAAATTCCCTTTGAATAATTTTTGTCATTTAATTATCTATTCAGTGTAGAGATGAACACTTATGGTCACAAGGAATAAAAGTATATAATCCAGGAGCAGAAGAGGTCAAGATTTACAGTCACTTGCCTTTCACTGATCCCATAAAACAATCCAAGCATGCAGAAATGATGATCCCATAAGAGACACCAGGGCAGAAGAATGAGAATGCAGCAAGAAATCCATCAGACTTATTGATATCTGTGACGCTGAGGATCCCTGAAGTTGTGAATATAGAAGTGAGTTTTATATTATAGAATGAAATATTTATTAACTTTCTCCATCTGTTCTTTAAAAAATTTAGTTTAATGTTATCAAGGCATTTATGGAATACATTTAGTTTAATCATGCATTCATGCCTTAGGGAATAAACCATCCCTGGAGATTTGATCATTCTGGAGCAGCTCTAGAATAAGCAATAGTTTAAAACTCCATCAGTCTTTTGAAAAATACATAACTTTGAATCATTCTTGAACAGAGGAGTTTAAAAAAAAATCTCTGGTGTTGTGCATACTCTTTCCAATAGTTGCCTGGTATTGAGCATACTCCAGTAGTCTCGACAATAAGGGTACAGAAAATGAGATTTCAGAATGGCATAACCAAAGTAATTAACTCCTCTATTAAAATGCAACGTTTGTAGCCAGCACACGTGTTAACCAAACACATTGTTTCGGTGGACTAAAGAGGCTAATTCCTTTGCTCTTCAGCTTCTTCTGCAAATAACACAAGCAGACAAAATTTTGTGTGAGAATCGTTGTTTCTGGAGGAGAAGTGTCAAAAAAATAAGCTAATGGACTCAGTGGTAGGGTTTGAAATTGCGGAAACCACATTCTCTTTCATCTGTTGAATGTGAAGAAGTCTGATGAAAGGATATTATAGAGTAGTGACAAGGACCTAATTCTGATCCAAGTTTTGTCATTATAAATCATGAGTAATTCCAAAGACTGCAGTAGACCCTTATCACTGTTAAACATCTGTAAGTCAGATCAGAACCGGGACTAATAAATACATTCAAAACTGCATAATTAAAACAGTGATTTCACATCACTCTGATGAATTTTAGTCAAGGATTTCTTCAAGGATGCTTTTCTCACATTAGCATTTGACGTTAGTAAGCAATGAATAATTCCATTTTTTCTTTCCAACATCTGGGACACTTCCTGCTTTATTTGCTGCTTACTGAAGACTCTGCAGGAAATATTAATGAATCTTGGGTGTTAAAATACAGGCCCTGTGGGTTGTGCTCAGGAGGCAGTGTTACATAGTAGAGGGTATGTGACTTGAGATTAAGAAGCTTGATTTTGGTGAAGCAAGATATTGGGAGCTTTGTCAAACCTGCGGGAGCAGTGAGGATTTGGGGAGGTTACCCAAAAGCCAAGCCTCTGCAGTTCTTTCATTTGGCTGTTCCCTCATACCAGGGAGGCAAAAATTAATGATAAAAGGTTTTCCCCCTTGGTCAGATCAACTTTTTAAATGGATAATTCAGAAAACTAGCACCCAAGGAGCCCCAAGGCTGGGAAAATGCTGGGTGATGGGCAGCAACCCCAAGGAGAGATGGACCAGGAGACTCGCATGCCACAAGAACATCACTACTGTGTCCAGTTGCTTTCTCACACCACCAAAGGCCTGGAGAATTTTCTCTTTCTTGGTAAATTATATGATAAAATTCCATGTTTGGAGAGGTCTGCTGGCTCTTCAGAGCAACCTGCAGAGGAGAGTTGGGCTGAACACAAGAGGCAGGAGAGATTCCAAAGGAAGAAAGAAATGTTCTTCTATATTGTGGTGAAGTGACCCTGGCAGTTCATCATCTGACCAGGAGGGCGAAAGCACTCTCTACTATGGAAAACAAATTAATTGGAACTTAACTATCTGCTGGGTTGGCAACAGCCCCTCTGGGATTGCTTGCTTTGACCCAGCAGGACTTACAAAACTTTCTACTTCTTTTTGACCAGAAAAATGCATCTGATCTGGGCAAGTAGTGCTTGCACCTTGGTTAGACACTGCAACTGCCTTGGTGGAGCCACATAACACAGAACAAGTATCTCCATCTGAGCTGCTCCCTACATCAGCCGGGCAACTCGTCCTTGCAGCCAGTCCATGCAACGCAATGGAAAAGTGAAGTGCTCGGGCTTCATGTCCCCAGGAAGGGTCCCATGTCCCCTGTCCTGTTTTCCTCAGCCTTCATCCTGCTGAGTGAGCACCTTCCAAAATGCCTCTCATCACTCATCCTGAGCAAACACTGCCCAGGAAATGGCACAGATGTGTTGCAGCAAATTAAGACACAAACAAAATTAAAATAAATAAGAAAATATAAGCCAGCTCCATGCTTTGTGCACTGGGCTGTACATTACCACAGGATTAAGTCATATCAGCCAGAGTACATTTTACAAGAGTGCACACCACCTCAATCCTATAATCAATAAGCTGTACATGCTGCAGCACAAAGAGCTCTTATCTGGAATACCACTTTGAATTTAGTGAATTTATTTAATCCCTGATGCCTGCAGAGCATCAGTCCTGTCTTCTGGGTTAATTTATATATTCCGGTGATCTATTTTTAGTCTTTCAAGTACTTGACATTTGAGAAGCAGATTTTTTAATTTTTTTTTTGCCACTTCCTAAAAAAAAATATCTGAATTGGAAAAACTTTGTTTACAGAAATGTATTTATTTCCTAATTTGTTCCCCACTCTTTCTCTTGGGAACCAAAGCCTTGCTATCGATACTAATAACCATATAGGGAATGGATCAGGGACGGCTCCTTTTCACTCTGCTTGGCAAAGATTGTTTCTAAATCAATGCTGGACATTTAGCAATCTTCTCTCTTTCTTCTCATCTTTTTTTTTTCCCTATTAATATTTTCTTCTCCTCTCAAAAGAAAAAGTCATCTATTTTTGAGGTATATCTAAGATGCTGTTGGGAATTGTCATGAGTGCAGGTGATGCTTTTATCTTCTGGAACTTGATATTTCCAGCTCTCATTCCATTGCATGAACCCTTGACTGAACCCAAGAGGATCAGTAGTTTAAGCAGTGACTACATAAAACCTTGCTGCTAAAAATAAATAACAAACAGGCAAAAATAGTCTATGGCCACTGCTATGACGGTGTAGCAGTGATTATTATCAGAGCTGTAAAGAATGCACTCTAATTAACCCAACCGATAGGTACTAAACATTTGGTTATGGAAGAGTAGATTGAAGCTTTATAAGCTGTAGGGTCTGCAAAGAAGAAAAAAGTCTCGTCTGACCTTGGCTGACTAGATTAATGATGGCTTCATAACAGTTAGAACAAATAAAAATAAAGTAGCACAAAGGGCAATTGTGTGTAAAACACAGGGTTAAATTATTTTCCCTCTCCATTTTCCAATATCCCCCTGTGTGGCTTACATTAAAAAAAACCCAACAATTCTGAGAAGAAAGAACCACTCCTAGAATAGGGACATTGCCCTGGCAAAATATATTGTCAATCCTCAGAAATAATTTTGTAGAGTCACAGAATGTAATTGTTTCTCCATTTCAGATGTTGTTAGAAATCTTTTGTACTTTTCTTCTATTTAAAAACCATTTTGTGGGAGATGTTGTTCACCAAACCTTTCAGACATATAATATAATGTAGGCTGAACTGGCTGCTTTAAGGTCTGAAGCTTTTATTCCTGATTAAACCTCACCTGGTACAGTCTGGAATAATTGCAGTGCATGGTGAATAAATGTGGTTCATTCTGAAATAGAGGCATCAATTTTGAATCTGTCTCTGCCAAAAAAAGTAGAAAAATTTAACAATTTATACAAATCAGCCACTGAATCAGTCCTGTTGCTTGCTGAGATGGAGCCTTCGCATCAGATCATTTCTTACACAGGCAGAGGTGCTGTGTCTCAAACCCTACACCTCGCTTTCCAAATCAAGGTCGCTATCTTGTGAGTCAAATAATTAGCTCCAAAACCCAACCATTAATCATATTGCATCATATCCCCAAAATAAACGTTGGGCAGTTATGTCAGCTGCTTTGCGGCTCCCAGATGGGGCGGGCAACCACAACCACATTGCTCCTGGTGTTTTTGTGTTTTCTTGGTGGCATTATTTCCTCTAGGAAATAAAGAGTGGATCCTGATGCTGAGAGAGGGGAAAGTGATTCTTATAGGCACAAATGAACAGGTTTGTTCTCTCTGAATGTCAGGACGATGCTGAAGTGACCAAAGCTTGGGCAAAAGGCCCCTTTATGGATGCTCTCAGCAAGGCAAGTGCTGTTTTTCCCTGCAATTTTGTTCTGCAAGCCAAGAACTCTGCATCTTTCCGTGTACATTGTGAAAAACCATGTTATACTAACACAAACACACACACAAGCACACACTTTACACATTAAATATATATAAAATGCCTTGCTTTCTCTGCAGAAAGCCTCTGCCTGTGCCACAGCCACTTCAAAGGCTTCAAAGCAGAGGTGCCTGCAGCGAGGGCTGAAGCTGAGAGCACAAGTGCCTGTTTCAGCTGACACCGGAGGTTTCAGCATCTTAGGGCATGAAACATTTTTCACCCATTTTAAATTAATTTAATTGGAAAATAAAAATGAAGGAGAACTAACTTGAGACATTTTTGCAGGTCTGGGTTTTTTTTTTAAACTGGGAAATGCCATTTTGAGATTAAACGTGCCTTTAAGTAGATATTTTTTAAATGAAAATATCCTCAGTGTTTAAAAAGGGACTGCAGAGACCTGCTCTTTGCAGCCATTTTGAAGAGGAGTGGTTTTTTTTTTCCTTTCCTTTGCAGCGATACCACCCTGTTACTCAAGCAGAGTTTCGACTCCAGGGTAGGCAGTAGCTCCAGGCTTTTGTTCTGGTGCCACTTCTCTAAGTTAATGCATTGGTTCTGCAGGCAAAAAATAGTAATTTTTAATATTACACAAGCCTACAGGCTGTCTGCTGGATGGACAGTTTTGTTGTCCATCACAGAGAGGAGATGATGGCTGATGCAACTGTGGTTTTACAGCAGGATGCAGTGTCCTGTGCCCAGCAGTGCGGCAGCCGCCTGCACTCCACACTGCTCATGTAAGGGTTATATGCAGGGAGGAAAATCTGCACTTTTTACAACATTTTTTCTCTAATGAAAGTGCTAAAAGAGTAGAAACACCTTGCTTTGGATAGCCATGACATGGGAATCTTCTCAAATATCTGCCTATGTAGCTGCTGATTCTGAGGTAACCCCTACACTATAAACATTTCAACAAAGAATACACAAGGTTTGGTCACTTCTTTAGTTTTTCCAGGTTGCTGGACACCTAGGGGAAGGATGTGAGCGACCTCAGTTTTTTGGATGCTTTGTAGTGGCACAGGTAAAGGTCTGCCCAGGACACTTGGCTGCTCGAGGAGCTCAGCCAGGGCACTCCCTGTGAAGGAGAAGGAGAGACCACAGAGGAGTTTCCCTGGACCAACCCAAAGCAGTTCTTAAAAGAAGACAAGCTATGCAAACTCAAAGCCACTGTTTAAATAAAAATATAACCATCAATATAGTAATAAGAATAGTTAAAAGGGTGTGAGAATGAGCGTGTGAGCATCACGGGGTGCAGTGCCTCCCTGATGTGGTCCAGGGCTGCATCCCATGGTGCCCATCACTGGGAAACAAGGACCTGGAGCACAGCTTTCCTGGTTTTTCTGCCATGTTATCTGTGATTCCGTGTGTCCTCCGTGACGTTGTGTATGCTGCCTTTTAGGCCAAACCCTTGGTTAGGGAAAATCAGTGGAGCGTCACGGCTGCATTGATTTAATTGATTGAGAGCATCAGGCTCTGCACAGTGTCGCATCTCCCCTCCAAGGCAGTATTAGCGTGAAAGACAACAATGTGTACTCTAGTTGCAGAAGGAATAAAAAGGCTTCTTCCATAGGACTCCAAAGAGTGCCCTTGGAAAAGAAAAATTATAACGGTGTATTTTCCCTTTCTGGCCCTGGGTTCACCAGTGGGCGCCGAGTTCAAGCTGTGACAGTCCCTCTGGAGCCGCTTGCCTGCAGCACTGTGAGGAGTCTGCTGGAGTTCAAGCAGGTACAGCTGGTTTCCTCCTCATGGCCGGGCTGCCACCCATTTGTGATTTTATCTGCCAAATTTAGTTATTTTTTATGCAGAAATGCTATGGAAAGTCACAGATGGGTCTCCAGCCAAGAAAGTCACTGAAGAACAGTAGTGAAGACATAAAATCTTATGGATAGTGGATTTTGGTTTTTATTTTAACAAAACCTGTACCCTTCCTAGTGTGCAATGACAGCATTATCTGTTACAAATGGATATCCATGATAAATAGACCCATAAAGTCAGGGGAAAGCCTTGGTAAGGGAGGCAGGGCTGCTGCAACAAGCCTTCCCAGATACCTCAAATAATGCCCTCCTGCAGCAGCTCACCAGCCCAGAGCTGCTGTCCTCTCCAAATTGTTTTACCAAAGGGTTAGGGTTTCCATCCCATTAATGAGAGGTGGATTTGATCTTCTAAAAATCAAAGCAGACACAACCAAATCATTGCCAGGGCTGGGCAAGGAGAATTTGACCATTGCCTTCCCATGGGTGTGGAAGCGATGGGAGCTGCTTTTGGGATGGAGAGGTTGGGAACAGCCCCAGTGGGAGCAGAACCTTTCTTCGCCTCAATGTGGTTCTGACCTAAATTAAATGCAAAAGTAAAAGTCAAGGCAAAAGCTGAATTACTCACTTAATTTAGCGGCAAAATCATGAACGAAGCACTGCAGTACCTGGTGAAGGGTGCAGTGATTTCTAATTATGGATTATACAGCTAATCAGTACCAATCAGCATTTTATGATCTTGACTTAATATTTAATATAATGTTAATTATAATTGCTTTTGCCACAAACTGTGTCAAATACTAGATGTGATTCCACTCCCGGCATGCCTGGCAGAGCTAGGTGGGCTCTGGGATGGGGGCTGTTGTAGAAGAGAGCATCTGCCCCCAAAATCCCACCCAGAAGCACAAGCCCACCTCCCTGCTCACTCTGTCGCTCGGTCTGCCTTGAGTTGTGGTGCTAATTAAGTGGTGGTGAGTCTCAGTGTTATTAGAATGGAGTTTTTATCTCACATAAGTACCTTCCAGCTACAAACAGGGGAAGTTCATTTAATTAAAAATAATTTTAGAATAAGTTAATGTGAGCACAGTTCAATGACTCTGAAATACATTTAATTTTTTTTTTTCTTTCAAATTCTAACAAGATGCTGCAGAAAAAAATCTGGATAATTCAGATGATGCATTCAGGTCATTTCTGTGCATTTTAGCCCCTGCATTTGCCTGCT
>NW_010173745.1:13597-24452 GCF_000695765.1 Mesitornis unicolor | reverse complement strand
CTCTTTTTCCTACAAAACACTGGGCATGATATCTGGGACCTCTGTCATTGCAGAAGCTGGAAAGTTTTGGTCAATGAAAACTTGATATTTTAAAGCATTTTTCTGTCTCCATAGTTCTTTTTTTTTTTCCCCATCCTTTCATGACCTAGAAAGATGCAGAGCTCTTGCCATCCCCAATGACCATTTACATTATGATTTTCAGCATCCCTTGGAGGGATGTCTCAGGAAGGCATTGCTTCTTCCAAGCATGTCCAAAATTTTACAGCAAGGGACATAGGCAAAAACACATCACCTCCAGAAATCTCTTCTGATTCTGAACCTCCCATCACCACACTGGGTAAATCAGAAACACTTCTGAAATTCAGAGTCCCTGATTAAAACACAGCAAGGAAAAATGGGCAGGATATTTTATGAGAGACAGTGTTTGGGCACAGGGACATTGTTTTTGAAAAGAAGGCCTGTTCTTCTTGCACATTACTTAATCAAAGCTTTTAGTGTACTTTAAATGCCTTCTCTTGGGACATGAAGCTCATTGGATATATAAAACTGAAGGTCTGCAGAACGAAATCCCATAACAGCCAAAACAACTCACCACTGACATCTTGTTACAGAGACAATTGATGTGTAGGTGAGCAAAATTCTCCTGTATTATTACAGATCTCAGCCCTGCGTACGTGACATGGCTACAGGGAGATGCTGCTCTAACACAATGCTCTCCTCTCTACCATGTTATGGTCAACCTTAACATCAAGCACCAGACGATATATCTGGGGACTAATGCCACACCTTGCTTTGCCAGAAGGCTGGCACTCCTTGAGGAGCTGCTGAGCATCATGAGGGCCATCGGGGGACAGCAAGAGCTGGGAATGGGTTGGTTTTGGTGCAGTGCCTTTTTCAGCCTCAATGCCCTCTCTTATCCTTCTCTCCTTCCATTCCACCAGTCCCCCATGCCCATGCAGTCTCCTTGAAGCCCATATTTCAACTCTTCACCAGCAGCGCTGGGTGAGTAAATTGAAGTGAATTTCACCTCTTTTTCAGTACACAGTTTCCTCTGATGGATTCGTTATTCCTGATTATTTGCTGAATAGCTTTAGTAAATAATTCTCTAGCTGTAGATGGATGGTGAGTATTTTGCCATAATTATGTAATCGTCAAAATTTCAGCTCTGCTAGGGAAGTACAGCTGCTCACGTGAGTTGTGCTGATGCCTTTGCTCTGCTCTGCTCTCTAAGCAGATGTATGGCATGGGCTGATGGGGATATCAGTCTCCAGGCTGGCAGCAAACTCAGGCAAATGGTCCTCTGGGTTTTTTTTTTACCTCAGGCAAGTGCAGATATGTGTAACAATAGTGAAGCTGTATTCAGGCCGTCTTTCCTGTGATCGTTTATTCATCATCCTCAACTCTATCCGTTCCCCAGTAAAAGAGGTCAGAGCCCCTTTGGCAGCAGCATGCACCCCTGCCAGCTCTGGTGGGTCAAATTCTGCCCCTCCATCCCAAAACCTTGTATGTGGGTTTGATCTCCAGGCCCTTGATAGAAGCTTGAGATAGAAGACAAGATCCTTATAGCTAATTACTCCCATGCATGGAAACACTTCCCATCAGAGTAACTTAGCATCACTGATGTGGTAAAGTTATTATACCACCATAATACCTCTGGTACCACTACATCAGGGACTGATAGGTAAAGTCCTTCCATCCATTAAAGATGTTACAGCCTCTCATTACATATGTAGTTACGTATGAAGTCCTGTTCTCAGAAAAGCTTAATTAAAATCTGTAATTCTGGTATGAGCCGAATGTGGTGGAGGTCAGGCAGAAATTCTCCCATGCACAGCCTCTAACACTTTACTTAAATAAAAGTTAACCTCCCAGAAGGACTCAGAAGTCCAACCTTTCCCTTTGAAAAAGGGGTATTTATCAAACCTCCATCCTCCATCTCTAAAATACCTGTGTAAAATCCTGTTCAAGACCTGGAGCTATCTTTAATGGGCTCACCTATTTACTGAAAACATGCAATCACTGGGGGAAAGGGCTAACAAATGTCAGAAGGGAACACCTGAGTGCCTCTTTTAACACATAATTCCTCCAATAATGCTGTTGCAAGGACAGTGGCCTCATAGCCCTACTGTAGCCAATATGTGGAAGCTGTCTCGGTGGGAAGGGTCCCACTTATTTATTTATTTATGCGGCGTGAGAAATGAAGGGGAGCATTATAATAAACAAGAGAGTCCTCAGAAATATCTATACACACACAGGCACACGCGTGCTGACGCGCACACACGTATTTAATAGAAAATAGCGGAGTCAGAGAAGACCACCAACCTTCAAGCTCGGTTTTTGCCATCTTTCCTGCGTGCTGGTGGTAAGGGGAATGTGCAGCGGCTGTGATAAGCACGGCAGTGCGGTATGCCATCAGTGCTACCTAAAAGCAAATGAAACTGGCATAAATAATTGTGCTGTAGAAAGCCTTTCTGTTGCACCTTGCCTATCACTGACAATTTACATATCTTAGGAAAACCTTTGTCAGCTTCTGTCATTTCTGCACTATTATGTGCCTTTCTGGATAATTACCAGTTAATGTGAAAAAGCAGATGGAAAAAACCTTGAAATTTCTGATAGAGAATCCTCAAACCTCTCCCCTTATCTGTGCACAGCAGCTTCCTGATTTCAAAAGAAGTTTGAAAACCTTTGTTAAAAATGTCCCTGATTCCCAGTTTGAATGAACCAAATGACATTCAGCTAAAATTATTCAGCTTTTTCCACAATTAAATTCCATTATCGTGAACTGCCAAAGTAAAATGGAAGGTCTCTTAACTAATGTGTCGGTTGTTTGCTTGTATTTTTCGTCGTGAGTATTGTATAAAGCTGTGTGAAGTAGGAGGAGGATAAACAATAACTGTAATTTTGCATCAATGAGTAGGGCATTTTTAGACCCTTCATTATGGAATGTACTGGGGTTGGTGGGTTTTCTCTCTTCCTTTTTTTCCCCCCCTTTTTTTTTGTTGTTGTTAATTCCTTTTCCTATAAAACCCCACTGAGACTGATTGGATATTTCACCAAACTTAAGGAGCAATGAGCAGAGATGGTTTGGTTTTTAGACCCAGAAATGATTTCTTTATGCAGTCCCCATATACCATGAGCACTCAGCATTGGGCAAGTGCACACACTTCTCCTTTCCCTCTAATGAACAGGCAGCATGGCATTACACAGGGGAAATAATTTCATTTAAAAAATACTGTTCCCACAAGCAGGGGAATTGTCCTTGGTTGGTTTTTCCCTCGCTCTTCTTGAAGATTCAAAATGAAGCTGCCCATGAGAAAGGCAGCAGTGTTTGCTTATGTGGAGGATGCAATAAAGCACAAATAAGAATTAAAAGAAATGAAAAAATAATTTTAAAAATGAGTTAAAGCTATGAGGTGGCTGAAGCTCCTGGAGCAGCCCCGGCTGAGTGATCCCTTCTGGCACTGGCACTGATGCCTGTGGGGAAGCTCTCTCTGTGAGCTTCCATTCAAAAAAAGGAGGAAACTCTCTGAACACTGATGACAGGGATTCACAGTGGGGTTTTCTGTACCTGCATTTCACAGGTTGGTGGGCTTAGTTTGAGTTTTGCTCTGCAAAGGCTGTAGGTAACATTGCCATGCAAACTCACTCTGCAATTGTGCCACTCAACTCTATTTTTCCAAGCTCTGGAGACTTCTGGCCTTCATAGACCTTTTGGGAAAATGCATCTTTGCTGCCTTGGAGCTCAAAAATGGCTGTGGTAACATGGAGGAGGTTTGCTGGACTTGGGAAGGGAGAGGGAAGAGCAAGGAGATGCCAACCTGGCAGGGCAATGCATTGGAGAGGATGAGAGAAGTGGGACAGTGAAGAGCCATAGGGATGGTTTAAGCACACACAGAAGTTGCTGGTTTTTGGGGGGTTTTTTGTTTTTGTTTTTGGGTTTTTTTTGTTTTGGTTTTTGTGTGTGTGTGTGTGTTCTTTTTTTTATTTTATTTAAAAGTAACTCTGTATTGGGTGACTTGAGCAAAAACTATTCTCAGAACAAACAGATTTCAGTTTGCCCTTACCTTGTGGCTGCTCACTGGACACAGAGGTTTGCACAGCTGAAGATATGAATCTGTATGCTACAACAGGAGAAAAAACCCTATTTCCTTTAGAGAGCACAGAAAATGAAAGCAAAGACATGGTAGTGAGGATCACTATAATGGGAGATAATTTGCTATCATGGTGTTGTATCAGAAAGCTCTATAGACAAAAGCCCTATAGTGCTCTGGCTGTCCTGCTGGCTTATAGTGATGGTTCTTCTCTTCCTGACTGGCATTTAACATTGACATCCCCATAGAATGGTGTTTCAGATACTGATTAAAATCATTGTCTTTTATGACTGAGAAAGTTTGTTCTTCAAAGTCAAGAAGATTAAAAAAATGCTGTTGCAAACAGTGATGAAAAACAGATGAATAAAAACAACAAAAAAAGGTTTTAATTCCATTATTTTCAATTAGTTCTTTAATTTGATTTAAGTCATTTTGCACTTGTTGCTTGTTTTACATCTCTTATTGTCCAGCATTTTATTTCACACATCTAACAGTATTAAATCAAACTGTTTTCTAGTCTTTGCCTCCTTTTGAAGCCTCTTGAAAGTCTAAAGCAGACTTTAAAAAAACAGATATTAAAAGCAAACTTTCATCTCTCCGCAGGTTATTTGTAATCAGACCTTTCTCATCAAGGGCTTCTTTCATATGTGTTTGGGATCTGGGAATTATTAAAACTGTCAATCCGTCTTGTTAAAAATATTGCCCAGGCTTCAGTGTTTCAAAATTTCAGCATCACGCTTGAATTCATCAGCTGGCATAGGAGATGCGGTGCTCCTGGTTGTAGGTACTTACACATAGTAACAATGCACTAAGTCTACATACTTGATGTTGCAAACTTGTATTAATTCACAGCTTGATTTTTGAATGGCTGGTGGCTTGTCCTGAGTACTGAGATACAAAATAATCTATTATTGAAGTGACAACATTTCTTTCCTATTGTAAATTAACAAATCTTGCATGTATTTTGGAGAAACTCAAAGCTGAGGGACTTTCTCATCTCAAGTGGAAGGTAACCAGCTTGTTGTGTCAATAAAGAGCTCAATAAATCTCCAGGTTAGCATCTCAGTGGCTTCTTTAAAAACAAAAAGGTACATTTAGGTCTGATGCTGGTTATCACTTAGAGCTTTTATTTTCTTCAGCTCTTCTTTTGCCTTTATTTTTGGCCGTCTTCTCTCCCCATGTATCCTACTCACTTTTCTCAGTCCCGTGTTTATGATATCATTGGTATTTGAATATTCTCACTTACTGCTCACAACGGAATTACGTTTTTTAAAGATGGTGTTTCTTTATTGAGATTTTGACTGATCAAAGCCTTCCTTGAGCCTCTGATTCTCACAATAACCCCAACCTTTGTCTCTTAACCTCTTACCATTCCTTAAAGACTCCTAAAATTTTGAGGTTTTTACCAGTGTCCCTATTTTTCATCCCAACATGCTCAACAAAGGCTGAAAAAAGTTCACCCTCCCATTTCCAGTATCTATGCATATTTGTGGCACTTTGTTTTATCTGTAGCACCCATTTTCTACTATTTTACCCAGCCATATTACATCAGCAGGCATTTTTGCATGGTAGTGTCTGGCTCACAGCCCTTCATGGGCTGTCTGGGATGGATTTTTGCATGTGCAGCAGCAGTTTGCCCAAGATTGGTCTTTCTCTTCCTGGCCCTGCACCCCTTATGTAGGTTGTAAAAAGTAAGTTCCTTCTAAAAAAGTGAATTTAAGAGTTAAGCAAAGCTGAGAATTTGCTGAAAGTTTGTCATTGCAAGTGCCTGCATGTTTCCCCCTGAATTACACACAGAGGTTTACCTTCAATAGCTATCGATAGTTATGTTTTTACACTGAGTCAGGACAGGAGCCTGACTGTTAGAAGAAGATGAGGAAGCAAAGCTTCAACAACGTCAGTGACAAGCTCAGAAAGTGCTGAGTTACTTTTACCCTTTCCGAATTAAAAATCTTCTCAGAAGAGCCTTCATTCACACACAGACTAGAGGTCTCTCTGCCGCGGCTGTTTCAAATATACTCAGTCATGTAAGATGAAATTAAAGTAACAGCTTTAATGAGCTTGACTGGATTCATCACTGCCATTTTCTGTTCAAGTCTTCTGCTCCCAATTGCGATTCCCTTTGCACTTACAGATCTCACCAAAATAGCCTCCACCATTTACACGCTGCTCCCACCAGTGAGTGGTTATGTTTACCTGTGCACTTAAAGTACCAGCAAATACATTCTCCAGCTCAGACGTTCCTAACGAGAGTCTCAGAAGACTACATTTAAAAAAAAACAAACCAAACAACTTCATCACTGCCTTGCTTTTGGCTTAGGGAAGCTATAAACATAGGATTACAGAATGCTGTAAAACTCTTGGTTAACTCCAAGAGTTTTGAAGTCCTGCTGATGGACATGGTGATTTAAAATAAATAAAAATTGAGACACCAGTCTCCGTACCTGCTGATTCAAGCCAGACAGGCTATAGCCTGATGGATCCCAGTTCCCTAATAAGCTCTTTCTCTTGTTTGTGAATATTTGGAACCTATCCTGTGACACCCATCTCCCTCTGCAGAGCATAGCCCCAGGGAAAATCACCTGGGCTTGAAGCAGTCAGATACTGCCAGAATGACCAAAATTTTGGTCTTGGAGAATGCCGATACAATTAAATGATAAAAAAAATCTCTTCACCAGTAACCTCTGCTTACTTTTCCTCTCCATACAGTGAAAAATCCCATGCTCTTTTGACACCTCATCAACCAGCATCTGCAAGTCAAGATGCTTTCAGAGCAGGAGTCCTTCCAGGCTCTCATCACTGCCTATGGGGCTGGTGATATGCTGGTTTCCAGATTATTTCACCAACCATAAAACTGAGGTAAATTTGCATGCAAACACAAATGAAAACATGATGTGCAGTCCTATTAGTCTTCAGCATAAACTGATGCTGTTATCCTTCTCCAGGAAGCCTCAGTAGCTTGCAAATGTTCATGCAGGTTGTCTCACACTGCATGCCAGGACATTGTCACTATTGTTATGATTGATTTTGAAAGTACCAAGTAAAGCTGATGGAGAGCACTAATGGTAACATCTACAGGAGCCAGTCTACCTTCTGCATCATCTGATTTTAACAAAATGCCCTCAAAAGTATGCAAATGTTTCAAGTTTTCACCACTTAGACACATCAACTCTGGAAGGTAGAGTGAAGCACAACTGTTTGTGAACTGCCCCTGGAGAAGCGTGGCAAATTACAACTCTTAAAATGACAATAAGTTTTCCATAGCAAGTCCGCATTGGGATTCACATCTGTGAGCACTTGCAAATAAGAAACTTTTCAGTGAGGATTTAAAATTTTCCAGTTTTAAATGACACAGCTTTGAGTCTAATTACCTGTGAAGAAGGTGGAGACACATCACGCACGCTGCCCTGCTCACATCTGGTTGCAAGGCCACAGTGGGTCTGAAGAAGGAAACATCCAAAAATTTGACTTTGCCCCCAAAGTTAAGCTCACCAGGAGCAGACAGAGTAGCTACTGTCCTCCTCTTGTGTCTCTCTTAAGAGGAGGTGTCCCACCCAGAGAGCCATTCCCCGGTAGGTGGACATTCTGCTGCAACACTGCTGCACAAAGGAGAAACCTTTCAAAGCAAAGACATCTTTATCTCAAAGGCAGCATTCCCACTTTGATCTCCCGATGAATCAGGCTGGCTTCGCTCTCCTCAATGCCTCCTTAAATAGCACCTTTTTCCAAGGAGCAAAAGCCTGAATGGATGCAAGATTTGGGCTTTTTAAAACTGGCAAGAGTGAAACAGTATTTTACATGGTGGGAAGAAACCCTCCCATGCCCACCTCCAGACCCTTTAATTCACCCAGATCATGCAGTTGAATTTTTTTTGGCTGGTTTTTTAATTTTTTTTAATATTTTTTTTCCCCCACAATGGGAGGAACAGTTCAGCAACCACAGAAGCAATCACAATGCTGCAGAGGAACGGGGAGCTGTGTGGTGCCGCAGTGGGTTCACCAAAGTTAATTCCATCACAAGCAACGCAGAGATGTTACCTTCTCCCAAGACGTCCCCGGTCCTTCTGTTTCATTACTGCTTCATCCATAAAAGGGCCCCGATTAAAACTGTGGCCTGTTGTTTGATGAATCAGGAATCCATACATCCTGTAATTTTCCTTCCTTCATCCTCTTTCCCTGTGTTTATATGTCATATTCAGTAAAGTCTCTCTTTTATTGAACATCTGTTTGGTACATAGCAAGCTTATTCAAACTCGGCAGGAAAGCACCTTTACTCCAAAATAAATTAAAACAATGTATGTGCCTCTGGCCAATAGATCATTGGATGGGAGTCATGAATGTACATTTGTGGATATTTGATGGGAAGTTTATCATTTAAATGATGAAAATACAGTGCTTCAACATATGGATCATTCAGAGCTACTCCCTTTCCAGTTGAAGAATCATTGTGCATTTAGAGGGATTAGATAAAATTAAGACTTTAAACTGGGCTGCTAGTAAAAGCTATTACCAAAGAGTGGAAATGTAAAAGCAAGATGCAGGGATGCAGTCTGACATTGAGATGTACGTCGACTAAACCGGTTTAATTTTAGGTGGTGCAAACAATGAGCAAAGTGGTGTAATAAATAAGAAAAGAGGGAATTAAAAAGAGAATGAAAGAATTAAAATAGAATTTAAAGTACAGAGAACCCCTCTGCAAGGTACACCAGCGATCACATAAATTTGGGATCTTAACATTTTGTGTTTTCTCTGCTGTTTTACTCTGATTGTCAAGATAAGTCCAAGTGGCATCTATGTTGATCTGGAATGGACCATTGCCATTGCTCTAAAATTACTTTTTTTGCCCTCTACACACATCATCTATGATAATTTCCGTAACGATAGATGTTTTCTTCTCTGGACAGGTGTGCTAGCAGGGGAGTCCTTCCACTGCTCTCGAAAGCTTCTCCTAGTTCCTGAGACAATTTAGCAGCAGCAAACTCTTAGTACAATTATCAGGAAATAAACACAAGTATGTTGAACTCCAAAAAGTGGCTTAAAGTAATCAAGGAATTCAAGATTAGGCTTCTGACTGATTTCCAGTTATTAAGACACTTTTCAGTATTTGATAGTGTGAAAAAGATCTGCCACTCCATATCTGACCAAGTCATACCACTGTCAGCAACATGACATCGAAACATAAAACATATACTGCGATATGAGTTTTAAAGTAGCTATAACGAAAATTTCCCTTAGACTAAAAGATATTCTCTGACCTGAATTTTCTGCTGCCCACACATATAAGACATCAAATCTGGGCCAACAGAAACTATTCACTAATACACTTTCTCTTCTCAGAATTTCTCACAAATAACCTGTAATGTGAGATTTGTGAACTACATTTTGCAACTACATTTAAAACATAAATTATTACCTTGTGTTCTTTTAGTGAACTTAGTCCATTAAAGAAGCAAGATCACTGCAGAGTATGTCTAGTAAGTATAAATATATACTTATATATGTAAGTATAAATTAAACTGCTACCATCAAAGGAGAGGTAATAGTACAATGGGTTCATAAAATCACACATCTGTGCCAGAAACAGAGCTGCTAATGACAGAAAGCATTGGAGACAGAAGTGGAAAATACACATTGTATAGCATTTCTCTCCTTAATGTGCTATAATTTCTAAAAGACAATATGTCAAGGGAGATATTTTGTTGGTTTGTTTTTTTTTTTATACAAGTACTTTAGCCCAGTCACCCCCTTCATGATCTTTCTTTCCCATCGGATCAGGACATGGTGCCAGTGGGTGCGGGGAGATGAGCTGGGGGGGTGGCCTCAGCACCTCCATCCTGCTCCCAGGCCACAGCCTCACTGTCTGCAGGAGGAAAATTCCCATCAGGTTTTTTGCAGCAAGACAAGAGTTTTTCCTGGAAAAGCACTGCAAACTCAGGCCACACTTCATTAATACTCCACTATAAATTTGTGCTTGTCCCTCAAATACAGTTCTGCTGCAGCTGGGACTGTGGAAAGCTGCCACTTTGGCACGGCTTTCGCGTTGGATTTCTTGTCAGAGGTATGCAAAAGCTACCACCAGCCTTCTAGAGAAGACCTTGTCTGATAGTCATCGCTGCCGTAATCACTTGCCTGAGAGCAATCACACCTCTGTGGGGCAGACACTTAACAATCTATTATATCATAATTAAGTTTGGCCATGTTTACACTGCTTGATGATGATGCATAAAGATTAATTTACCTTTCCAACCCTGCTGCAAGAATGTAATACCATAGTACCCCGTTAAAAATGGAAATTGCAATAAAGTCTCCAATTATTTTATATTGCCTTAAGTCCATCAGAATTCATCATTTTATGCACTGTTACTTTAATTTACTGTTTTATCGTCTATTGATGTAGTAGCAGTTACCACAAGTCATTCTATAGATGTTTTTAAGTATAGTGATAGCATCTTCTATGGAAAAACAAGCCATGATAACACCTTATTTACAGTTTGTCAACTTAAGGAGGCCAAAGAAAGCTGAAGAATTGCTTTTGATTTAAAAAAATCTTGCAGAGAGGCAATTAAAATTGAGTTCCTGTGACTGTCATTGGAGCTCAAAATTAAACAAGCCTGAACTCTTCAGTGTGACCCTGATGAAAGGAAGTGCAATCAGGACAAAGACAGAAACACGATTGCACAGGTTGAGCTTTACACTTTGATTTTCTTGAAATATTGATTAGAGATTTGAATACTAATTAAATATCTTGGCTGTGTTTCAGCA